>NW_021635213.1:0-279081 GCF_004799145.2 Neltuma alba
ATTAATTTTAGGGATTGAGATAGTGAAGTCGATGATGATAGCACTTATATTTTGCAAGTGCCGTCTGAAATTGTTGATTGATGGAAAACGCAGAGTTGTTTCTGAGACTTCCTTCTCTTCAATTCTAAGTCCACATTTCCATCGAATGAACTTTGGAGAAATATTGTGAACTGAAATCACTAATTTTTCTTTGGCAACAGTTGAAATTACTAAATTAGAACTATAATAATCCTCTTTTATGCTTCTTTGTCAATTTTCTTAAAACTTATTTTTTGCATTATTATTAATTGCTTAGTACAGTATTGTTCATTTTCGGTTTCTTTGTCAAGTTATGTGTTAAAACAGCCCAAGGCACCAAAATCAGACTCTGCCTCGTGAGCTCATTCCAATCATTATTCCTGTTCTACATCGACAAATGAGCATATGGCTCAGCACTGTTCTTAGATAAAAGGCTCTTACATTGCTCTGTTCATATATGCCAGCTCTCCATTCATGAACAAAATGAGCGCATATATTAGCTCTGGACTGATTTTAGATAGAAAACTCTTGCATTGGTCTGTTCGTATAATGTATTCCAATCAGGTAATCATTATGCCAGTTCTCCATTAATCAACAAATCAGCACATACGGTGTGGACTGATCTTGGGTAAAAAGCGCTTACACTGCAATGTTCATATATAATGTTAAAGAGTCTCTGTTTTACGATTTTTTTTTTAATGTTTCTTTCTTGCTTTTCAATCTCTAACTTAGAGGAGGACTAAGACAAGGTTAAGGAACATTTTTACCTTAGTTTTAAGGATGAGGAAAACTGTAGATATTGTCCAGAAAAAGTATAAATAAATTTTTTATGAGAAAATTAGTAACTGTGAGAAGTTTTATGTTATCTTTGTGCTCTTGTAAAATATCAAGATATCATGTTGATTTGCTATGGTTATTGCGTTCTCTATCATTTATCATGTCCTTAATATAAAATGTCTTTAACTAATTCACATATACCAATAAAAATAGTTAAAGTATTAAATTTATTATGAAAAACAAATAACCACTAAAAAGTCCTAGGAAATGTTCAAATAAATATAAAGTGCCTAGAAGCCTGAGAATGATCTAAAACCCCTTTTAAAAGACACATTAATGATGCTGAGAATTTGAGTCTGGAGCCATGTATTCTGCAAGTGCAACCCTTTAACCGCGGCTTGGGAATCTAACTATCTGAACATGCCAATTTTTTGCAAAATCACTTTTTCATTGAAAATCATGTTTTGGAGGGGGGGGAAAAAGTTGCCAAACACATATAAACGGGGTTTGCAGTATAAAATCATGATTTTTCATAAAGTTTTTTTTTTTGGCCTTTTAAGGTACAAAATCATGGTTTGAGGTATAAAAAATGGGCAAATGTGTGAGATAAGTTAGATTAAAGTCTTATATTGATAATCAAATTAAATACCCAATTAGTTCTTATATTAAAGACTAGAAATGATATTAATTAATTATAATTTTTTGTACACAATTTATTATTTACACATTTATTATTTCAAACAAAAATATAAATTAAAATCTATTTTTTATTTTTTAATAATTTGCAAATGAAAAAAAATATCCTGATAATAATCATCTGAACATTCTCACTTTATTAAAATTATTTTTTCACAAAATCTACTCATAACATCTATTTTTTCAAATTTATTATTAAAGCTATTTTTTAAACTATAATTTGATTTTATTTAAACCCCCTTCTAATCCTGTTATTACTGGTATTTGAAATCCATGACCTACTACCATGTCACTTGATCATCTTCATGGGCTTGAGTTTAAATGGGTCGAACCCAAAAGCCCGCCATCCCGAAATCACTTGTTTTTATTATTGTATTTATATGAACGCTGCTTTTTTAATCACAAGGAACAAGGTTATACTAGATGAAGACTTTGGGTATGCGACTGAAGCATCGGCACTCCTATCACTCTTCTATTAAAGAAAGTGACTATTTCAGAAAAAAGTACTTCCTTTGTTCTATAATCTTGGGGTGGGTTAGTTTTTCTCACATACCAAAAAATAACAATTTAGTCATTAAATATGTTCTAAGATAAGTTTTTTCCCTGTTTTACCTATGAAAAATGATAAAAGACACTTTTCCGTAGACATATGTATCTTCCTATTAATGACAATCTTACAAAGTGGTAATTTTAATTACCCATATAATTGCATTTAATATTACACTTTTATCATCTCTAATCTCTCTCCTATATTTAATAGAGCAAAAGTGAAAAACTCACATTAATTATTATGATAGTATTTTATATATTGAACCACAATTTCTTCTAACCAATGTCTTATATCATGCATCGAGAAGACCACTCAATAGAGTAAAATTACCCCTTTGCATTTTGCAAAAGAGGAAAAAGGAAAAAAAAAAAAAAAAGTGATTTTGACAAAGATGTGATGAAAGTGATTTCGTGAAGGATAAAGTCATGAAGACGTGCAAATGATATATGACATTAACAACCATTTGTGACTCACAGTCCCAATTATCCACTGTTTACTGATTTCTAATTTAGCCGTACGAATAAAATAAACATAAGTCGCTAAACCAAAGCATATACCACATATTAATCAATCTCGAGAGAACATGTGCCTATATCCTAATGTTAGACTATAAAATTAATTACAAACATGCACATGACTTACAATTGTATAAGCTAACAAAAATAATTTTGTTGCTTATTTAATATGCACATGACTTACAATATCATTCTAATATTTAATATTCCTCCAGTCCTAAATATAAGACCCATTTTATAGTGTAAATTACACTATAAAATGAGCGTTACATTTAAGGCTCGAAGGAGTATTTAATTATAAATTTACATTACTCATAAAACTATCCACTAATATTCAAAATAAATCAAATGCAGATCCCTGCTGCGATTTTGCCGTAACAAACTGTAAATTTTGGATGTCATCCCCATCTTGAAGGCCTCACACTTATATTTTGAATCCCTCATATATTTCATAGTTGATGATTTATCAATACTCCTACATATCTATTTTATATATTTTTTATGGTTTCTCTTATTTGGTGATTTAATTTAAATTAAACGTATAAAAAAAAAAACATTGTTCCCTGTCATCGAATTGCTTGAATAAAGTGAGTTGCATTTTTTTGCCTTACCGGACTTATCTGGTTTTGATAATCTCTAATATAGAAATTTTAGGCTATTTATTTTTTATATTATAATCAAATATATCATGAACATAAAAAATGTAAAATTTAAATGAAGAAACTTCCTCTGTTCGTAATTTAATTCTCAGCAGATCCTAACAATGTGGGACCTCCATCTAATTTTATATAGAAAAAATTATTAGAGAAATAATTTCCATTACGTAGAAACGACCTTTCTCCCTTTTTCTTCTTTCTTTCTTTTCTTTCGTTTTCTCAAAAATATGTGCTTTTTCTTTATCCGTAAAAAACTAAGAATAAAACAATGACGATTTTGGCGGGAAGCGTTCCATCCGCACCTTTTAATTTACCATTTACCCTCAACACCGCCTTGCCTCGAAACTCAAAACATTAACGGTTGATACTAAAGAAACAAACTTTCTTGATTTTGAGTTTGAATTACGAAAAGAATTCGTCAATCTAACAACAATTGAACTCCTGCCTCGAACATCATTAATCGACATTGAATTGCTGCTATATTTAACCGCCTTTGATCATTTATGCAACCTGGGTATTCTGTTATGAAGTTCCTCGTCGATAGCTTCATTTTTCGATTTTTATGGAACTCCCATTTCTCAGGTCCTCTTTCGCAATCTATTATGCTTTTATGTTTATGTAGAATCGTCTATTTGTCCTTGGGAAGCTGATCGGTTTTCTATGTTCTGGAATTTGAAGCAGAAATTAGAAGTTCGGTTGGGAAATATCTGGGTAATAAGAAAGTTGTAGAGGTTGTTCTTCATGGGAAGAGAGTTCTGCATTTTTCCTCTTACCAGTTTGCAAATTGGGTAATCTCTTTTTTTTTCCCAATAAACAAAGTGGTTTTTTTTTTTTTGCATGTGCGAAATTGTTCCTAATATTAATGTAAGCATGCTATTATGCAATTGTGGGAACATCATATTTTTTCGCAATGCATTATGATTTGTCTTTTTTAAATCGGTGTGGAGATGGCTTGTTTTGGGAAACACCAAAAGCACTTAAAAATTGCTTTTTACGCAATCCAATAAAATCTCCTTTTGCATACTTACCCCAAATACAAATCACTTTGATTTGCGCAATATTCATGTTGTATCGTACTTATAAATTTGGTTTTAGTTCAAGTTCCTTATTGTTTCCTGATTCCCAAGTCAAAAGGCATCATTATGTGATGCTATAAATGCTGCCAAGTTTTGGGCTGCATGGAACTTGCATAATCCAAAGAGGACAAGTATAAACACAGTTAAGTGGTATGTGATTTGGATTTTCAAATTGGAATTGACGAGACTTCTGGTATCTCAAAATACAACAATGGTAACATTGTACACTTTGGTCCTATTTTAGTATGTTTTATGAAATTTCTGTCAAGTATTCAACTTGTTAGTCACATTGGTCCTTTTTTTTTTCTCTTTTAAATAAAGAGCAGAGGACTCTAACTACATATGATGTTCCTTTAATTAGCTGTGGTTTAATGATAATTGCATAGACTTTTAAGGATTCCATTAACAGAAGTAATAGACGTTTGATTAAGACAATAGTGGATGTATCATTATCCAGTGTGATTATATTATTATTGTATGGTGTTATTTTCTTAATTTCTCTACGTTTGACAATATTTTAAGCATCTTTTGTGATGTATTTTTTCAGAGATTTGCAGTCTTACCTCTCAGATATTAGCCTTTTCCTTGCCAATGATAGTAAAATGGTGTATATTTTGGTTGACAACCGACCTTGGTTGAGAGACTTAGGGTACCAAAGCGCACACTTATGGCAATTGATGGTTACCAAGGTGACTTAACCACATGATTTTATATTGATGTTATTTCGTCCTTAAAACAAACCTACATGTATAACTTTCTAAATTTCAGTCAAGGTTATCGCTTTCGCCATTTCCAGAACTCGGGGAGATCCGAGAAAGGAGGTTTGTGAATCAAGTGCTACTAGTAGACCAAACAAGTTTCTAAGCTGGTCCTCATTAATTCAAGAATTAACGCAGTCGAGAAAGAAGGTTATGCTTCCCTGTAAAAAATCTAAGGAATTCCCTGCCCTTCTGCTTTGAATTGCATAGGACCCTGTATGGCTTTATTGTATTCGAAGTTGCATGGAAAAATGTTGGCATCAGTTATTTGAATGAGCTTCAGGTACAGTTTCTCTCTCATCTCCATATTATGTTTGATGTTTACCTTCTATCTTCTTTCTCTGTTTCTTTTTGTAAGAAATAATTAACCAAATTACGTTGATCAAAAATTTGGTTAGAGACAATAACTATGTAAAAATTGTAACTTTTTTTAATAAAAAAATACCTTCATTCATTGGGGGGAAGGGAGTACAAGGGAGAGAATAAGGAAATTATTAAAATAAAGATGATTGTGAAAGAGAAAGAATGTGCCTTGAAGAGAATGCTTGGGGTGTGTGATAATAAATGTATTGATATTAAAATGAGTAATTAAATGGGAGGAAAAATGAGAAACTAATAAAGAAATTTGAGACATCCTTTTAATGTCTCTTATAAATAGGAGCAAGTCATAGGTTGTAGTTGTTTCTTATAAAAAGAAACAAAGGAGTATCATGTACTACGCGTCTAATCATCTTTATTACTTACAGACTGATACCTTAATGTACATCCAAGCTAAATTCATGCAAAGATGGGAATTTGACAGCATAGCTCAAGCAGCAAGCTGTATGTCCTTATGGTTTTCAGGAAAACTATCTGAACAAATGCAGTTGAAAGAGCATCTGGATTCTATTGCAGGTAGACAAAGCCTCTTGACTTCTGTTTGATTGTGCATGTCACATGTTTGATCTTTGGATTTAGGATAGTTTTGATCCACTGCTATCAAATAGTGGTATAAGGCACAATGCAGATTTCTATGAATATATCTAATGATATCTTTCGAAAAATACCATTGAGAAGTACTCAAAACTATTGAATCAATTATGATTCTCCATTTTCCAATGCATGTGGAGTAATGCTCCAAATTTACTTTAATTATGAGCAAAATAGGAAAGAAAAAGTATTTTGCAGACACCAACTAACTTTAATTATGTTTTATTATTTTGTGGATATCAATTGACTTGTGCCTTATATTTGATAAGAGGGGTATCAGCATATTAAAGGTTTAACTAATTAATATGTAAGACCGTGAGTTTTAAGCGTGTGGTGGTAAACTTATTAGACATAAGTTTGAAAATGTCTAGTTTGGATGGGCAGAACATAAAGAGGGAAAATGAGAAGCTTCTGTTTTCTTGACTCGTACATATGCTTCTTGAGTTTGAATGGGGAAAGTATCTGGACTTTTTTTTAACTTATAGACTAAAATGAAGTTTTGATAAATTTGTTTGATATTTGCAATTTCCCTTCAGGAGATCATTTTTATGATGCACGTGAAGATCTTTCTGAAACTGAACATAGTGATAAGGATGACAATAACAGTATCTGCAACAGTATTCTGACTGCTGAGGATAGCTCCATCAATAATCTGGACACAAATATTGAAGAGTTTCCTGAGAACATTGAACAGAAACTAGGCATGGAACTCACAACTTCTCCTCCTTCTGGACCTAGTAAGAGAAGAAAAGTAATAAATACTTTTAGTGATAATCCCGATGAGGTTGAGAGTTATTGCAAGAAAATGCAATCTGGGACAAATTGTGAGATATCCAATGATGTTTCTGAATATCATTTAGGTTTAATGACCATGACCTCCCTTTTAAACTAAGAGAAGTTATAATATTTGATCTTCAATTACTTACTTTGTTAGAGGCCGGGCTCCCATCTTGGGTCATCTTCCTCCAGTCATACCCAGTAGTCTGCAATCTTTATCGCCCATGGATGTGCCCGCTGGCTCGGGTTTTATATGTGACAATCTCACTTGCCACTGTCCTTATTGGATTATATGACTTGTATAAGAATGTTCCAATTCTTAAGGCCACTGCATCTCATTTATTTGGCCCTTTTTTTGATTGGATAGAAACTTGGGACATGGTTTCAAGGATTAAATACCTAGGAACAATGTTGTTTCTGCACAATTTAAGAAAGGCTTTTGGCTAGTGTTTGGCATTGGCAAATGCAGTAAGGTCCTTTTTCTCAGTTTTAGTTTGTCCTCTAACAAAGCCACTGGTGATGGTCTTTGAATTTCTTCTTCCCACCTCGAACATTTTGTTTGAAGTAGTAGAAAGCATCTTCTATGTTGTTTGGATGTGATTGATGCTCTAGGTGACATGGTAGGACTGATATTGGAGCTTCTCTTCACACCACTGTGGTTCATTGTCACTGTTGTCTAGAGTGTTAGTAAGTCATTTTATGCTTTGGACTTCTGTATTGTCCTTTATTTTTTTAAAAATTACTGCATTCGATACTTAATATAAGAGTTAAATAACTAATTTAGAAATATTAAAAAAATTATTTAAGTTAGTTATTTGTAATAAATGAGTATTGGTTTTCCTCTTGTTAATCACATGTATTGAAACTATCTCTTAATGAAACTTTTTGCCATGTGTAATCAATAGGAATGTTTTGGGGAGAAACTTACAAATTTAAGAAAAAAGTGAACCTTTTGTCTAGTCTTATATATTAAAGACTAGAGGCAATAGTTATTTATCTTACAAGTTTGACTGTTAATTACTTATATATTATTGTTTGTAATGTCCTACAGCATCTTCAGTCCTATATCCTATATTCTGGATTTCCCGTGAAATTGTTTATGCTCCTATACGTCTACTTGTAGCAATGTCCAGTTTTATGGCTTCCATATTTAGTTGCATGGTTAATATACTTGGAGCTACATGGCAATTTGTTAGTAGCATCTTCCAGCTTGCATCAACTTCTGAAGCAACAGTTAGCAGCAGTGAAGTTTCCATGTGGCGTGCTCTTTGGAAGGACCTTTTTTCCCAGGTTGTTAGATGGTACATTTGTGAGTTAAGGCGTAAATCTCCCTATAAAGTACTGATTCGATTCTAAATATAAAATCTTTTTTTTGTAGTATAATTTACACTTTTCGCCAAGGACATCTAACATCAAACTTTTCTTAAATGCATAAGTATATGTGAGGTTTTTAAAATAGTACAAAAATATCATAACTGTTAAGTTGACTGTTTAGCAAAAATGTTGATCAAGAAAATGGTGTAAAAATTTACATGAAGTTTTCCGGACAATGTAAAAATATCATGCCTGTTGGAAATTTTATGTGCATTTTTGCACCATTTTCTTGGTTGACATGTTTTATAAATGGTCAACATTAGTTGACTTATTGATTGTGGCATTTTTGCACCATTTTACAAATTTCAATTATATTTTTATATTCAACGAAAGTTTATAGTATCTGGTGCCATTGGTGAGATACTTTATCGGTACATTAATTTTCACCTTAACCCCACATTAGTGAACTTTGAAATATGGTTGTTTTATAAAAGAAAATTATCCTGATTGCTGTATGTGAATTCATATATATTCCAGATATTCCGTGCTCTCAGGCTTATACTAAATGGAGTTGCTGAATTCCTTGCAGCATGTAACAGGCACAGACTAAAGTATACTTTTACTCAATTTTACTTGAAGAGAAGGAAGAGTGTAGGAAGAAAAGAGAGGGTAGGTAGAAGAAAGTTAGGAAACAGAGAGATAAGAGAGGAACTGGAAGTCTGGATAGTACACTTATGTGGATTCACATCATAGCAATGCAAAACCGGCCTCTCCCTCATATATATGTGTGTGTGAAAGAGGTTGGATCCTTGTTTAATTTTAGGTCAAAAAAGTTAGAAAACTCAACAGCTAAGGTGTGGAATATTGAGAGTGAGATCCTAATTAAAATGGTTCGGGCACCCAGATCCAAAATCTAACATATACAATGTAAACTCCATATCTAATTATAGCTGACCTCAACATCTCCAACTAGCCTAACCAACTCCATAAAATAACTAGCTCTAATTAGCTTACTCTCATATATTATTATTCAAATAACAGAGAGCATAATCATATATGGGGGTTTGTGAGAGTTGACTCTGCATACTATTGGCTTTCAGAAAAAGATTTTGAGTGAGAATTTATTTGGTCCTTATATAATTTTGGTGAGAAAATTATTCATTTAGATTAAACCTTAATACTGAGTTACCAGTGGTTTAATAGAAACTATTTACTAGTTTCCTGTCAAAGTTGACAAAAGTTAAATGAAGAGAATAGCAAATACTGGTTCAATAGTTGTATTAATGTCAGTCTTTTCTTATGATATATAAACTTGCAAAGATATAACCTACCTTTTTAGGCTATGTTTGGATCTCAGTTTGTAACGCCAAAAGTGCATTGGAATGAGTGAAACTACGGTTACAAACTGCAATGGATAAAAAGTATTGTTTGGGTAGCCTGTCTTCTCCAACCAACTTTTGGGCAAACCGTCGACCGTTTCCAACGCTAGGCTGTGGTGCTTTTGGGACGTTTGAAACTGAGATCTATCGTTATTGGAGCATTAATTACTCATAAAAATATGACCTTCCAGCTTTAACCCTCCCTGTATTTTCCCTCTACTGAATTCATTCACAGGTCCGAAGGTCACTACTTGCTGCCTCCCCTGTTTCTGCGTCGATGATGAATGTGCTTGGTAGGGATGAAAGTGAATGACTCACGGTCAATCTCGCTCAAGCTCTGCTCCCGCCGTTCCTCTCTCTCAGTCCTCTCTGTGTTGAAGACGATGAAGAAAGTCGAGAATGGTGATGGTGAAGGTGGAAGGGAATGATGGTCTTTGGTCCTGCTCTGCCACTCGCTGTTGAAGACGATGAAGGAGGGAAAAGGTGGTGATGGTTACGGGGATGTGGTATGCGTTGGTCGATGGTGAGTGATGGATGACTAAGGACGGTGAGGTTGGGTATTGGGTGTGTGCGAGTTTTTTTTTTCCTTGGAAGGCTGCGTGTGTGAGGTCATATATATGGGAAGGGGTGTTGAAGAATAATCCTTATTCTTCCACCGTTCTGCTCCCTCCAGCTTCGTGAGAAGATGATGATATACCTTTGCCTTAAATGAAAACGCACAGTTTTATTCTTTTTTTTAAAAAAATAAATATGAGGTCCTCCTTTATTTATCATAATAACTATCTATAATATGTTTTCAAATTTTCTTCTTGGTAACAAATATTTTTATTTTATAATTTCACAAATAACTATTTATATTTTATCATATATTTTATGTATTTTTTTAAATTATTATCACATTAAAAATATAAAATTTCAAACACTACTATTCAATAAAGTCTATATTCTTTTTAGTCATTTTACAACTAAACTAACTTTTCTATTAATCATCCAAACAACTTTCAACTTTTCTAACTAACTTTTTAAAAGCACCTATCCAAACATACACTAACTGACTTTTACTCTAACTTTAGTTACAGAAGTCAGTTTATCCAGAAGTCAGTTTTGTCCAACGCCAATCCAAACATACCCTTAGTGTTTCACATTGTGCTTTATAATTTAATTTTATAAAGTTTTGTGATGCCAAAAGCACGCGCACACACTAGTTCTAAGGCAACAAAAAGGGATATAAGAGAGAGTCAGAAACAGAGGAGGAGGAAGGGAAATAGAACAGAAATTTCTTTAACACACTTTAGTTCTATTTATAGGCTAAGGTTTCGTTCACTTTAAGGAAACCTCCCCCTTGTTACGAACTTGCTGAAAATAGTTTTTAAAAAAACATATCCCACTTCTTAAAAAAATAAATTTGTAATTCTCCCTTCCAACCAACCCTATTAATTGCAACCAATATGGGGTATTTTTCATGAGAATATTTGAGAAAAATAAACATATTTTTTAATAAATAATTAATTTAACAATTTTTTTACTTTATGTAAATTAGTTATATAGAGTATCATTTAAAAGAACTAGCTTGTACTGAATAATAGGAATTTTCATTTATAGCATTTTCAGTTAGCATTATTTATACATTGAGAAGCATTTGGATTCGTTTCAGACTATAAAATAGAGATGGTAATATGGGTCACCCCACTGAGAATTGATGAAAGGACCAGCCGGTTGGTCCTAAGAAAATTGAATGTTTAAAGCATTTGGATTTTTTTAATTTTTTTCTTTTGAAGAAAATGTATGTTAATTCCTAAATATCTAAAATAAAACATCAAAATAAAAGTTATATCTAATAAAACATCAAATTCAAATATCCCAAATTATTAAACATACATCACATCGCAAATTGAAAAAGGAATGAGAAAATTCCAAAAAAAAAAGAAAAAAATTGAGGAAGAAGATTCAGAAAAAGAATGAACAGGTTAAAAAAGCTCAGTTTTCATATTTTAAAAAAAATAACGTGAGCTGGTTTGTCTCTTTTTGGTGGGTTAGACCCATGGAATCAACTCATATCACCAACAACTACTGCAGGGTATTATAGCGTTGATCCCTCCTCAATCTGAAGTCCTACTAAATTACACTTCTCACACGTCAATGCTGGCTTCAATCTGCAGCTTTGATATTATCATGTGCTTCTTTCTATTCAGAAATAGTTCTTATTTTCAAATTAAAAAAAGCAACACGGGGTACATTCTTAGATGAATCCCATAAATAATTAAAAATTAAAACAATAATATACAAGTGGCATCAAAAGTTGGTCCTATATTATGGCACTCATGTAAATTACGCTGTTCAAGCTTACTTTTTTGTTGACCATAAACTCCAAAATAATTCATCTCATTTATGAATCCACTCCTAAAATCTCAGGCTTTAGAATGAATTAGTTCTTGCCACTTGGTGTGCTTCAACCGCAATTAATTTTTTCCTCATAATTTTTATATGCTAAATTATACAAAACCTCATGAACTTTGGATGTAAATAACCTTTCTAACCTTTAAAACTTCACAATAAGCCTTCCTGAACTTTTACCTTTATGCAAATAACTTTTACAGTGTTTATCTGAATATAACTCAAAGTTTAAGAGGTTATTTCCATAAACGTGACATTTTGGGGGGGGGGGGTTATGATTATTTTTTAAAGGTTAAGGAGATTATTTCTGCATACTTCATCTCTGTCAATAGAGCAATAGTATAGGAACTAACCATAAATTGGCATGATGGCATGCAGCATTTATCATCATATACAGGATTTTATCAGAGCATTATGTCACAAGTGCCAAGCATCACAGCAAATACATTTAAGAGATGGTAGAACAATTTGGGCGAAACAAAATCTGGTGAGGACCTTCAAATGCCTTAATTTTGTGATCTTGGCTTCTCATTATGCTCGACCTTATCCACTTAATTAAAATGTTGTTTATGATGGAGAACCTGAAACTCTTTCATGTAACAAAGTGTTTAAGGGCATTGGAAATTTGTTTCATCTCATGTGAGGTTTACTAATGAAAGGAAGGTTATTGAAAACAAGAAGAGAAACTTTATGAATTGAAGAAAAGGAAAGGGAAAAAAGCTTTGTTATGAGTGGGTGTTCTCATTGTTGTTCTTAGTAAATACTCCCTCATCTCTTTTATAGGAGACGAATAACTAATACTCTATGATAAGAAAAATATGGTCAAAGTTGGTTGAATTAATAAATATGTTAAAAGTACAAATTTCTTTTTCAGAAATACCCTCATTTAATAATTGATCTCATTAATAAATGCTCCCAACAAGAGGTCGTTGTTTCTTACAAATAGGACTAAGAGAACTCTTGGGGGGGGGGGGGGAAATTCTTATGAAAAGGACCGGAGGCCGGAGGGAATAATGAATAAAGGGTGCACTAAAAACTATGCTCCTTTAGAAATGCTTGGAGAGGGGAGAGCCTGCTTGCTTCTTGGAGGCAAGTAAAGAAGACCGTATGATTAGTTCGACTAGCTAGGGATGAAGGTTTTTTTAAAAAAAAACAGAGAGAGAAAGAACTTTGAGGTTTCTTTTATCTGTAGGCCCAATTACTCTGATGATAAGAATTTCTACATTTAATCGGTCACAATTTCTCAGGTATCAAATTCTCATTGAGAGAAGTGTCTATATTTGATACCTGATAGTACCTTAAATAGAATTATCTCCAATAAGAAAATACCCATGCATAGCAAAAAAAAAAAAAAAACTCTCAACTCATATACATGATGCATAAAAGAACTATATGATAGAAGCTATATTATAAAGTAAGTCACACATTGAGCGGTATGGAGTGCTTTGTGGGATAGTTAACCTAAAAAGGCAACTTCGCCAAAACGTTATGATCTGCAAGAAAGCCAAGTGTGGTATATTACAGCCATCCCTCTCCAAGGATGACCTTGAAGGATGGTTCGCTATCCGACTTGAGTACCCAGTCACTATATTTAATCTGCAATATTGATATCACAGTACATAGTCTTAAAGAGTGGGAAGGCAGTGGTTGTTTGTATTTTACTCCTCCGATTCTTAATATAAAACATATTTAAATAATTTGATTAGATTAATAAAATTAAGTAACTTAGTTGATTATAAGAAGTATGACATATTTTTTTAAAAAAATATTATAATTATCTTCTTTAATATTCCATCTCCCTCTTTTATTTGATTATGATTGAAAGAGTATTAATAGAAGTAATTTACGAAAAAATAATAAATATAAAAAAAATAGATCTTATATTTAGGACTAAAATCAACTCAATAATTATATCATATATTAAGGACCGGAAGAGTATTTGCTTGAATTTATCAGACAAAAAGTATAATAATATGGGCTATGAGAGGTCGTAATCTAGTCTTTGAGAATTTTCTAGTCATGTGTAGTCACTCATACAGTGCTTATCTGCATAAACCTATCAAAATGGCAGAATTGTGAATGGCCCAATTTTTTCCCCGGCAATTCAAGGCATGAAAAATGGTACAATTGAACAAATATTTCTTATCAAGCAGTATAGAGATGTCCTCTTTTTTTGTTTTAAGATAAAAGAAAATAACTCTTATCAGATTTAGGTTTTCCAGATTAATTGAATAGTCAATTTGCTAAAAAATGACTCTCCCTTTTCACCCAAATTATTTTTAAGAAAAATATGGGACAAATTAAGGATTCGTTTAATGTTTTGACGTTATTTTTGTGTGTTGCCACAATAAACTATCATGCAAGGAATTTCTGAATCCTTAAACTCAATTCTTGAATTCCATTTGCAGAAAGAGGAGAAGAGTAAAGTTAAATGAACTGAAAGTTCTATCATTCTGTGGGATTGCCAAGTGCAAACTAATCTTTGACAAACTTGACATCAGATCAATACAATTTACGTTGAGTTTTAAGGTTCTTTTGTTGGAACACAATGTTGATTCATTTCTTACTTGCAATATTTATTCCATGGTTTTGTTTTTTTGCCAGCTTTTTTTCTTTCTATTTTCTTATGATTTTCGAGTTTCGTACTTGATAATAATCATCAATTGCATATAAAATGTACAGGGGACCTGTAATTTATGACAGTTCCAATAGTTATAATATTGTAAATTGAAAAATGAATATGTCAAAATAAATCAATGTTTGTATACTTAACTGTCTCAAAACATTTTGCTATCAAATCTTCCTCTCTGTTCTTTTTTCCCCCTCTTGATACACAAGAGGGCTAGTCCAAAATCAAGAAAACTAATTACTCAAGGGATTAAACCCCAGCAAATCACTTTCGCAAATGTTCTTCAATGAATCAGCAAGCATATTTGACCTTCTGGGTATATGCAGCAAGACCAAATCCCCCGCGTATCTCATTAATGACCCAGCTTGCATAAACACCAAGCATATTTGAAAGCATCAATAGAAACTTTCAAATCTGATTCTAGAACAACTTTTCTAAAACCAAACTCCCAGGCTAAATTCAACCCCTTTAAAATTGTCCATTCTTCAGCCTCTATAACACTACAGTCCCATATGAAATGAGAAAAACCAACAATCCAAGAGCCATTAGTGTCTCTAATCACACCACCACATCCTGCTTTCTTAGTAGACAAAGAAACAGCCGCATCAACATTGACTTTAACCCAACCACTTACTGGAGGTTGTCATCTCGGTATAGTATTAGATAAACCTTCTGAAATTAAAGTAACTGGTTCCGAGGACTGTACATAATTTTTCCAAATGTTCAAAACAACTATAACAGGTTCGTTTGGCTTTTGAAGATCTTCTTGAAACCCATGTTTATTTCTCCAGCTCCATAAGAACCAATGTGAGACTCCTCACATAAGATTCCAATCCGTAGTCACAACGACTCTCGCATCATTAGAGAGATTCCAGGTCATCCATTTTGTTAAAGAGAGTGAAAAGAAATGAGATAGATACTTTGGATGAACAAGGTGTATCCACACTTCTTTTGCATACGAACAATCCCATAAGATATGAAGAGCAGTCTCAATTCCAGCATCACAGTGAGGACAATTAGGAGAACTTGCAGGCCATGTGCTCTTCCATTCTCTAGTAGAGGCAATCTGTTATGAAAAGTAATCCATAAGAAAACACTTATTTTCTCAGCTCCACGCCATTTCCAAATATGCTTAAAAACAGAATTAGAAGCATGATAGTTGGTGTTCTCAATCATTTGATAAGCATCCCATGAGCAGAGTTTTTCCACGTCATAACGTCATTTCCTGCCCTATTAAAAGGGAGGGATTTGAGTAATCAATCTCTGCATCACTTCCTGAACCACAGTCTGCAAGCGATCATAATCCCAACTTCCAAACTCGTTCCAATCCTCAGTCTCTCTCTTCTGCTTGGATAGAATGAGGTTCATGCTTTCTCAAGCCCACTTAATAAGAATTTTTGCCTGCTAAATCCAATCACTGCTACCTGATCTCTCGTTGTCGTTTGGGAAGGGCCGGTAGGTGGAGCTCGACAGTGAAGGAACTTTTTCGTTTTACTTGACGGCACTTAGATCATTTTACAGAAATAAATGGATACTTCTTGAAATTTACATATTACATTTTACAGGAAAAAATGGATACTAATTGAAATTTACATATTTCGGTGGTAAATATGTCATTCTTCCTATGTTAAAAATGTTTGGTAGGAAATAGAAGGTAAAGGAGAGGAGAGAAAATTTTAATAAGCTCTTTGAAGAATTACAGGAGTAGAGTTCTAAAATTTTAATAAAGGGAAAGTGTTAGATAAAACAGTAATAAAAATTAATTAAAAATTTTTACCCCATTTGTTCACAATTTTTAAAGGGAAAATCCCAAAAAAGGTCCTTGGAATATGGGAAATGCCAGATTGGGTCCTTAAATTTCGAAAATGACAGAATGGGTCATTGACCCAATCTGTCATTTGTGAAATTCAAGCGAATTGACAATTTTGCCCTCATTTATTCATTCACTACAATGATTCAAGGAATCACTATAAGAGTTTAGGTGTTACCTAGATTCGTGTAGGAATAACTACTCACTTTTTCATAGTCGGGTGTCTTGTTATTAACTACAACTAATTTTGTAATCACTAGAACAATGTAAGCATTACCTAGATTTGTGTAGAGAATAACTATTCATTTTTTCATAGTCAGGTATCTTATTATTGTCAGGTACCTTATTATTAACTACAACGAATCTTGTAATAACTAGAACAGTATAAGCGTTACCTAAATTTGTTTAGAGAATAACTACTCACTTTTGCTCAGGGGCAAAAATGTCAATTCGCCTGAATTTCACAAATGACAGATTGGGTCAATGACCCATTCTGTCATTTTCGAAATTTAAGGACCCAATCTGGGATTTAGTATATTCCAAAAGCTTTTTCTGGGATTTTCCCATTTTTAAATTGAACTTGCTAAAATTTTTCCTTCCCTCACCCTTCCTCATACCGAACGTACGACACTCAAAAGGAGATGGGGAGATTACGCCAAAACAACCTGGATTGACTGATCGAACTGGTCAAATTTATCATGCTTGAACTGAATTCAAACTCCAAATATACAAGAGATCACATCATAAATTTTAGAACAACATGGAAATCCCGTGACTCGTATCACAGAATGGTTGCATCGCCAAAGCATATATCATAAAGCGATTAAAATGGCCTCATCGGAATCGTATCTTAGGACGTTTCAGCAAGATCTTTGTTTTGTGATAATCCCAAACAATTTGTTTTTGGGACCAAGTCAAAAAAATACGTGAGAAAATTATTAAATTTTACGACTGAAATTAAGGGTACGTTTGGATGATAGGATAGATGAATCAATTTTAAATTCTGAATCATAATTTAATGGCATTCAAATTTTGGTTCTATATAGTCAGTTATCCTGCCAGAAAACCTTCCAAAAGATTGTACTACTACACAGTAACTTGACTGAGGTATAGCTTGAAGTGAAAAATATACTAACAAAGATTAACATAAGAAGTTAAAATTTACACCAGAGTAAATTGAAAAATTAATCCTATGCTGGTACATACGGTGGACACTAGTAAAAAATTAGCCAGCAATCACTCTTAAGAAACTAAAAGCACAGGTGCCTATCTCTGACTAACCTACAGAGTGACTGGCTGGCTGGCTGTATTCTTAACCATCATGAAGGTGTATTAATTGACAGAAAACTACTTTACAAAAGTATATATAGACAAGATAAAATGACGCAAGCGGGACAGAATATAATTGCAAATCAATGCTCATGCTTAACTCTTGCCTTCAATATCCCAGGGAGAGGCGGCGAGGTTGGAGTTCTGACCGTTTGGTTTGACACTGAAGGAGTGACCTGCGCCTGAGCCTGACATGCTAGAACCTTCACCCCCGTCCACAAGATTCTGCGTCATATTATCACTCTGCGATCTCTCACAAAATTTCATTGCCTTGAGGACATAGTTGTCATCATGCAGCTCAAACGGAGTGCTGTAGATGGAGAGGAGAAAGTATGCACAGATTAAAAGAAAAGATTTTGGAAAGTTTAGATATAGAAGACAAAAGCAGCTGGCTGGCGCACTTCTCAGCAGAAAAGCTTTGTCCATCGATGGTGTAATTGACATATGATGTTTCTCTTGATGGAAATTAGTAAATTTATAAAGATACGCTTACTAGAGTTAGTTTTTGTAAAGCTTCCATTTTCAGGTATTTATGTGAAGCCGAGATGTATGATTTGTCCAGCTGTTCAAAGGGTAATTTGAGGCATAAAGCTCATTGGTTTTGGGCAGCACAAGGAGCGTAAAGTCCTTTGGCATTGTGCTTAGTTTGCAGGCTTCTGGTGCCTCTGGTTAGAAGGGAATGCAGAGTTTTTAGATTTATCCCTACTTACTCGTAGGTTTCAGCAAATGGTTATTTCAGAGTGCCCCTTGCCAATTTTCACCAAGGAAAGCAAGAGCTCTTACAGCTAATTGTCTTTAGGCTTGTACAGTTGTACTCACGAACTTGGGAGGATTACCAGGAGAAAGATAAAACCACCAATGCTTTCAAGAACAACATTGGGTACCCAAGAAGCTTTCTCGCCTATTGAAATCAAAATGTACAAGCTGCATATCTTCTGATATTTCCACTTCAACAGTTGCATGTGGACGAGCCTACAGTTTCAAGAAATTAGGAAAAACAATTGTCAGAAAGACTACAAAGAGATAATTCCAGAGCCATGCACTATTATTATGTAAATTATCTAATTTTCTAATTTAAAGTTTCTTCCTTTTAAAATCTGCTTGTAATATGTAAGTGATGAGGGAAGAGAGACAGCAGAGGGGAGGGGGAGAGGAGATGAAGACATATGGAGAACAGAGAAACATAGAGGGAGGGAGGAAGAAACACAACTCAATCCATTACTCTAAAAATCCTTGATTACAAACTAACCCAGCACATTTTTACAACATAATAGCATTAACCCTCACTTCCTAACTAATTCATATTTTCCAGTTTATTACATAACATTGCCCTTTAATTAAATTATAACAAGCTGCACTCTCCTAAGCTTGAAAACTATGATTCCTGCCATGATCCACAACATAGAATTGTGAAAATATAATCCCAAACAGATGGTCTTAGAGTTCAGTGAACTAAAAGTGCTAGCTGATATAGTTCTGGCAAATAAAATACTTTACAGTGAATATGACGAGAGTAGACCCACAATTTGCATATACTTGATCATTCCCCAGAAAAAAAGAAAGTCCAAAAAAAAATTTAACAAGATCTGGTTAGACTCAAAACTTAGCATGTTGGGTTAGCTTAATTATTTGACCGGAGTACTCAAACTGATGACCCATCTTATTAAATACTCCTTCGGTTATTAATATAAAGTTTAATTATTAAGTTGATTTTGATCCTAAATATAAGACATATTTCTCAAATTTATCAATTTTTTTAAATTACCCCTATGAATACTCCCTCAACCATAATCAAGTAGAAGAGAGAGGGGAGATATTAAAAAAGATGATTATAGTGTTTTAGGAAAAATATGTCATATTTCTTATAATTAACTAACTTATCTAACTTCTTTAATCTAATCAAATTAGTTAAATACGTTTTATATTAAGAATCAGAGAAAAATAATTTATGATACATATATATATCACAATTCTCATTTGTGACCTGGAATAATAGTAAATGCTGATTTGATAACAAAATTATATATGTATATCCACGATAAATAAGGGATGGTAAATAAAAAGAGAATCAATATTTTGAATTTCTAAAACAACAATTAAAAATATTTTGAATTTCTTTTTAGTTATCCTGAATTCGATAAATGATAATTACAGAAATAATTAGGGAACATTAGAGATTACTAGAGCCGGGAATATGGGTTGGGACCCGCGAGCCAGCCCGCCAACCTACCATAAAAGAGCGGGTTATGGTTGGCATTTTGCCAGCCGCCAAAATGCGGGCTGCTCTAGTCCGAACCGCATAACCCACAGGTTGTGGTGGGCTAGCCAGCGGGTTGGCGGGTTGGCCCGCCTAACCCGCCACCTGTTTTTTAAAAAAAAAAATTTCACATAAATAATATATTATTATATTTGAAATTTTTCTTCTCTCATTTACATCTCAATTTTCATGTTACATAATACATATGTAAACAACAAATATTTTTTTAAAATAAGCATACCATATTTGTAGCAAAAATTTAATAACGACAATCAAATACAAGATAATATTTATTACAGAGAAAAAGTATTTTAGAAAAATATGGTGAATGAACTTTAAAAAAGGTTAGATAAATACACTTCTAATTTATTAAGAGATAGTGTTTTGTATCAAACATGAAATTTGTATAAAAAAATTATAAAATTTATCACTTGATAAGTTGATGTTGAATGTTAGTCATGTAAAATATTTGTAATATATTGTTTTATATTTATATTAACTATTTTAAATGCGGTTAAATATAATTTATACTTGTGATTACTTTTGAATTTTTGGATCACCATTTATTAGTTTAAAAAATTAAATAAAAATAAGATTTAAAAATTGAGAATTAAAAAAAAAAAGATGGCGAGCTGGCGGGTTGGCCCGCCAACTCGCTGTGACGGGTTAGGGTTGGGACTTTTCCAACCCGCCAAAATGCGGGCTGCTCCAGCCCTAGAGCCAGGAATATGGGTTGGGGCCCACGGGCTAGCCCGCCAACCCATTATAAAAGAGCGGGTTAGGGTTGGTATTTTGCCAACCCGCCAAAATGCGGGCTGCTCTAGCCCGCACCGCATAACCCGTGGGTTGTGGCGGGCTAGCCTGCAGGTTGACAGGTTGGCCCGCCTAACCTGCCACCTTTTTTTTTTTTAATTTTTAATTTTTTATATAAATAATATATTATTATATTTGAAATTTTTCTTCTCTCATTTACATCTCAATTTTCATGTTACATAATACATATGTAAACAACAAATATTTTTTAAAAATAAGCATATCATATTTGTAGCAAAATTTAATAACTACAATCAAATATAAAATAATATTTATTGCAGAAAAAAGGTATTTTAGAAAAATATGGTGAATGAACTTTAAAAAAAGTTAGATAAATGCACTTCTAATTTATTACTCCCTCCGTTCCTTATTATAAGAGACATTTGATGCTTATGGTATGTTCCCATATATAAGAGACACTTAAAAGTTGTCTCTATTTTTTTGTATTGATGTCCTATTTTACCCCTATTTATTTTGTCTCCAATTCATACTCTCTCTCCCTCCCACTTCTCTTTCTTTTAATAATTTAATTATTCTCTCTCATACTCTCTCTCCTTATTAATAGGGGTATTGTTGGAAAATTCATTATACTTTTTACATATTAATTGTGCTCAACTAATTTTAACTGTTTCTTTTATCAACATAATTTGGTTATTTGTCTTTTATAATAAGAAACGGAGGGAGTAAGAGATAGTGTTTTGTATCAAACATGACATTTGTATAAAAAAATTATGAAATTTATCACTTGATAAGTTGATGTTGAATGTTAGTCATGTAAAATATTTGTAATATATTGTTTTATATTTATATTAACTATTTTAAATGTAGTTAAATATAATTTATACTTATGATTACTGTTGAAATTTTGGATCACCATTTATTAGTTTAAAAAATTAAATAAAAATAAGATTTAAAAATTGAGAATTAAAAGAAAAAAAAGAGCCCGCCAGCCCGCTGTGGCGGGTTAGGGTTGAGACTTTTCCAACCCGCCAAAATGCGGGCTGCTTCAGCCAGCACCGCATAACCCGCGGGTTGTGGCGAGCTGGCTCGCAACCCGCGGGTTAGCCCGTATTCCCAGCTATATCCAGCCCGCACCACATAACCCGTGGGTTGTGGCGGGCTGGCCTGTATTCCTAGCTATAGAGATCACAAAGTATATCTAAGACTATAATTAGAAAAATATTATTAAATCTTAAAATATTTGATTCAAAGTGGTATAAAAAGCTTGATAACTTTAATAATAAAAAAAAATTTAGCCCAGTAGCATATAACTTAATGCTGTCCCTATCATAATAATCCTGTAGATTAAATTTAATTTGTCAACGTGAATTTGTTCAAATATTTATATTAACTGCCGTTCAAACACTTAAATCCTGCCCCTACCATAATAAATATTTGATTCAAAGATTTCAAATATATTAAAAAGTGTGAAGGTGGAGACTTTTAAAAAAGTATTATTTTTTAATTATAAATTGACATTTTAGTCTTTTAATAACATTAAAAATAATTCTTAACGAGGCTTCATATTCTTATAAAGAATTTGTTAAGAATGTATGTCTTGATTTAAATTTTAGTATTTTAATTAGATTTACTTAGGATTTTCGTATTATTTATTGTTTTTAATGTTTATTTTTTGTTATTCTTGATATATCATATTTATATCACTGTCTACGTATCATGTTATTTTAACATTATCGGATATCTTATTCTATTATTAATATTTCTATATTATTAATACTCCCTCCGTTCCTTATTATAAGAGACAGATAACTAAATTACGTTGATCAAAAAAATAGTTAAAATTAGTTGAGCGCAATTAATATGTAAAAAGTATAATGAATTTTCCAACAATACCCCTATTAATAAGGAGAGAGTATAAGAGAGAATAATTAAATTATTAAAAGAAAGAGAAGTGGGAGGGAGAGAGAGTATGAATTGGAGACAAAATAAATAGGGGTAAAATAGGACATCAATACAAAAAAATAGAGACAACTTTTAAGTGTCTCTTATATATGAGAACATACTATAAGCATCAAATGTCTCTTATAATAAGGAACAGAGGGAATACTATTTAGGTATTCAGGTATTAGTGTGTGTGTTTTTTTCTCCTAATGACATGCTCAACTGGGGAAAATTGCTGGTAAAAGGAAAAAAAAAAGAGGGAAAACTGGGAGGGAAATAAAATATCACTTGATGTTTTCTAATACTACCTCCGGTCCTTAATATAAGATCTCGTTTGACTTTTATTTTGGTTCTAAATATAAATCCTTTTTGTCTCTAATATTTATATATTTTTTAAAATAATTTTTCTAATAAATAACTAATTTAACTTATTTTCTTAATCTTTTTAAATTAGTCAATTATCTGTAATAATTAGGACTGGAGGTAGTATTTTATGTTTTAATATTTTCTTTCATTTGAGCCGCTTCATTGTGAATGTCTCCAGCTCCAAGGCCTAACTCTTACTCTGTCTCTCCCTACTCCCTAGCATCTCCGTCTCCGTCTCCGTCTCGCAAGTTTGCCGCTCTCGGCAAAGCAAGTCAGCAATTGGCCAAATCTTAGCCTTCGTGTCGCAAAGTCTCTCTCAGTCCGTGTGTCTCCATCTAGTGAAGTCTCTCGTGTTGCTTCTCACTGCTCGCGACCTCCCTCAGACCCTTAGGTTCTGTTTGGTTAGAGGGTTTTTGAGGGGAGGGAAAGAGATAAGTGTGGTTGGTTGGAAAAAAGAGAGGGGAGAAGAAGGAAAAAATTTGTCTTTTAGTACTCTCCTCCCCTTCCCATACTCCCCTCCAAATTTAAAGTTTTTTAGAGGAAAGAGAAATACTATGTCTAACATTGATCAAACTATTCATACTGACTTTTCAATATTTCAAGCTTATCCATCTTATTAAAAATCTTTTTTCACTTCTTTCTCTTTTTAGACACTAATAATATTTGATAATTATAATATTATAATATATAGATATTATATATATTAATATAAATATCATAACATGTGTGTATTATAATTATATATCATAGCGTGTGTATTATAATCTCAGATAACATGCATATATATTAATATATACATATCATAATGTGCGTGTTATAATTACATAATATATACATATCATATATATTAATACATATATTTATAAAATTAATGAGATAGAATATTAAATTTTTTATCATATTTTCTAATTTTTTTTGTTTTATCATTTTTTTATCACATGCAAGTGAGGTAATTAGTTTTTTTTGAAATTGATAAATTAAGAAATAATAAATATTGTAATAAAAAAAATCAGTCTAAATACAGTCTAAATATAGAGATAAGAATATATTTGTCAACTTATAATTACCCTCCTTTCTCTTCTGTTATGAACCAAACAAGAAATCTCCCCTTCCTTCTCTTCTTTTCCAACCAAATAAAACCATGACCTCCCTTTCTCTTCCCTTCGCTTCTTTTAATTAACCTCCCCTCCCTTCCCTTCCATTGAACCAAACAAAGCCTTAGTCTGCCTCTGTTCTCGCCAAATCGCTATCATCTATTAGGACTCAGGTATATGTGTGTGATTATTTCTCTCTGTGATTCCTGCATTTAGAGTAAGATTTGGTTTGATGGGCTTATTTTGATTATATTGTTCTGCTTATTTTTGATGAAGTACTTCGTTTAGCCATGGCTTAAGATAATTATTCCTGTGTGCTTGGATTTGTTTCGTGGGAAAACATAGTTCTTATTAGATTGTTCTTTTCAGTTTATTTTGCTTGTTGTTGATGATATTCTGTATAACACATTGGAAACTACTTCGTTGGTTACTCCATTTTAAGTGGATAGTTTAATTTTATTTCAGTTGGTTTGAACCGCAGCACTGATCCAGCAAGTAAAAAAACCACACACACACAACTGAGCAGCAAATATAGCATAATACCAGCAAAATTGACACAACAGCAATGAAGGAGGTTGGTTTAAATTCAATTCAGTCACTTCCTCTGACTTAATCACAGAGTATAAGGACACTAGAAAATCATCACATGATATGAAGAAACAGAGTCGAAGACAGCGACATGGATAAAAGATAACGGACGCACCAAAAAAACTGCACAAAACGATGAATGTTGGAGCAGGAGAGCGGCAGGGGAGCACTCAATTAGGGTTGCAAAGCTTTCTTTCAGAGTAATAAAAAGATGGATTTAATAATAACTAATTTTTAAAAAAATTTGATTTAGAAAATTAATTGACAAATAGTTCCTCTGATGATAGGTTGTACCCAAAAAAAATATATATATCCATAAGGGATTTTTTTTGTTTTTTTAACCAAACAAAGTACGAAGACCAAACCACAAGGTTGTCATTGAGATTTTCTCGTTTCCCTCCTTACGCTATGTTTGGTACGGGGTTTTTAGAGGGGAGGGGAGGGAAGTTGCTCCCCTCCCCTTGTTTGGCTGGTATAATTTTTTAGGAGGGGAGGGGAGGAGCTCCCCTCCCCTCATTTGGTTAAGATGTTTTTTAAAGAGGGGAGGGGTTTTTCTCCCCTCCCCTTCCCTTCTAGCCTCCCCTCTAAAAGTGGGGTTTTTTGGAGGGGAGGTGAGAGATGATATTTTAATTCCTTATATGCCCTTTCGATTTGTTAACCTCTAATCAATCATAAACATTTTTACATAATAGAGTTCTTTTGAGCATCTAATAAGAGGTTATTAAGATAATTATCTCCAAAATTAGTGAGCATTTGTAAACTTTTTTTCTCTTCTTCTAATTCTAAGAGGCCGTTGGTATTTTCTTTCACCTTCAAGGTCTTTTCTCTGATTGAAATCTATCACTTGTGACTTTTTGTCTTGATATTCTATAAGTGTGTGACTGTATCTTGTAAATCAAAATTAGTGAATTGTATTATATATATATATATAGTTATATCTTAACAAAATAAAAAGTGAGAAAATTCATTTAAATTTTATGAGGCTAAAATAGTCAATTTTTTTTTAGAACAAAATAAGGTATTATTAAAATTGCTCCCTCCCCTCCCCTCCAATCAATCCAAACAGGAGATCATTAAAATCCTCCCTCCCCTCCCCCTCCCTCCCCTCCCCTTTGTAGCTACCCTCCCCTTTCCTCCCCTCCCCTTCCCTTGATTAAAATCCCTCCCCTCCCCTTCCCTCCGTCGAGCCAAACATAGCGTTAAAGTTTATTTGGTTGGAGGGGAGGGGAGGGAAAATGAGCCCCTTTACTTATTTGGTTAAAAATTTTGGAGGGGTCCTCCCCTCCCTCCCCCATTTTAGCTCCCTTCTAAATTGGTGATTTTTGGAGAAGAGTCAAATTTTTGAACTATTATACCCTTATAGTTTTTTTAATATTTCACTTCTACCCATAAGATATATTATTATAATATTCATTTCAAATAAAAAATATATTATCCTAAATAAAAAATAAAAAATAAATACATTATTATAATTAAAAATATATTATAAAAAATTATTTAAATAAAAAATTATAATATTATAAAATTAATTTTTTTATAAATATATTATTTATTAAATATATTTAAAGCTGGAAAAAAAAGATAGCCTAAAGAGAATAAAATTTCATTTTTCTTAGAGCATATAAATTTGTTAATTTGATTATTTTAAATATATTATTATATTAATTGGAATAAAAAATTACTGTACCAATTTTTTAATACACATATTAACATGATAAGACTAAATTTTTATTAAATTATATAATTTAAATTAAGATGCAAATTAATTTATATAATATCCAATAAAAAACATAAACTAATATGTAAGGGTAAAATGGTAAATTGATTATTACTATCCCTCCCCTCCTCTCCTTGAACCAAACAAGGGACCATTAAATATCCTCCCCTCCCTTCTTTTTTAATCAAACCAAATAAAGTGAGGATAAAACCTCTCCTCCCCTTCCTAAAGCCCAAAAAACGGGCCAAACCCATCGGGCCGGCCCGTTTTGGCTCTGAAATTATAAGGGCCGAGCTTGATATTTTTCTCTTAAAATGGAAAATAAGCCCTAGAGGGTCGAGGGCTTAAAGGGCCGGTCCTGGAGGGCCGCGGGCTAGCCCTTTTAAGCCCCTTTATATTTTTTTATATAATTTTAATGTTATTAATTTTTTACATTGTTAATAATATTTCAAATATTTAGTTATTATTATCATTTTAAAATTAAATTTAGTTTTAGACAATAATTTATCCAATTAAATTTTTAAAAAATGGGTTAATTTGGAATTTAATAATGATTTGATTTATATTATATGCGTTGATATTTTTAAACTATATATATATTTGATAATAGAATATTTTTATACTTATATAACTTGTGATTTTATAATTTAAATTAGAAATTCATGAGTTTCAACAATAATATTTCTCACATTAAAGTAAAATAATAGTTAGATTGCAAAATTTAAAAATAAAATTTTTATAAAGAAGAAAAACTTGATATTTTTGTTACGAAAGAAAAGCATATTTATGAAGAAAAGTAATTAATTATAGTGATGATGAAGTTTCAAAAGATTAATGATAATGTTTATTTATTGCATAATTGCAATATAGATAAAACTTTTAGATATTGTTATCTTGTTAATGAATGTTTTAGATGTTCTTAGATGTTGATGAATATTTATATATGATGATATTTTATATTTGTGACTTAATTTTATTCATATTTATGTCTTTTATTAATAATTTCATTGGTCTATTTTTATATTTTTATAAAAAATATGATAAATATAAAAAATAGTATTTTTTCTTAAATGGGCCAAAAGCCCGGGAGCCGGTCCTAACCCTGTAGCTTAAAGGCTGGGCCTAGTAAATTAAAATATTTTTAAAATTTCAGCCCTAGAGGGCCGGCCCTTTTAAGCCCGCCAGCCCTGAAGGGCCGGCTCTAATTCCCAACTCTACCCCTTCCCTACCCCTCCTTCTCCTACCCTTCCCTCAAACCAAACATGCCCTTGTCAGAGAGGGGGCCCTTGGGGAGCAGGGCTTATCTTATATTTCTTTTGTGTGTCTCGTTCCCACATTCATCGTCTCAATGCCCAGCCTTTCTCTCGTCTCTCACAGGGCTCACACCCTTGCACTCTCTTATAACCCAGGTTTTGTGCAGTTTTTTTTTTTTGGGTCCATTTTTTTTAATCCCCGTTGCTATCCCTGCCTCTGTTTCTTCATATCATGTGATGATTATCTAGTGTCCTTATATTCTGTGATTAAGTCAGAGGAAGTGACTGAATTGAATTTAAACCAACCTCCCTCATTGCTGTTGTGTCAATTTTGCTGGTATTATGATATATTTGCTGCTCAGTTTTGTGTGTGTGTGTTTTCATTTAGTTGCTGGGTCAGTTCTGCACATACATGTTTTTGTTGTGGTTCAAACCATTTAGATTGAGGTTTCTACATACTGTTGCGCAGCATCAAGTAACCGGAATACGCGGCACACTACGCAATTATTGCTGTTTGGGACGAGTATGGATTTCAATGCCACTGGAGATCCTACAGACAAGCTCAAGGGTGTCCAAATTTCATCCCTTGATGATGATGATGATGATGAAGAGGTCCTTGTTGACAAGACCCTATTACTTTAGGTTTCTTTGAGAAACCTAAAAATAAATGGTCGCTTCAACGGCAATATTTTCCAGCAAAGCTGGAGGTGCCCCGGTAATCACATAACTTAATCAAATTCTCTTATGCGTCTGTATGTATATTGTGGGAATAAGTATAAGAAGAAGCTATTCAAGCCTCGTATATTTTGAAAAACAAATAAAAGTTTTTGCTAGGGAAACACTAATTTGTGATTTGACGGTTTTATCTGTTTATAAATAGGCCTGGCTTGACCCAGTGCATATACCACCGGGAAGGTCATGTATGTGTGACGTATGTGGAGAGCCTTTACAATTTCTCCTTCAGGTAGGATTCGTTTCGAAATTGTAGTTTTGTGAAGTTTGTCTTTCTCGTAAGTTTATGCCTTTCTTGGGCAATTTTCCTCAGCATTGTTTATTTGGTCGCCCATATTTATTACCAAGTGTGGTGAAATGTATCCTGACTCTTGGAATTATCTGGAAATTGTTCTTACATCTTCCTTAGTATGTGTCTATTTGTCTGAGTTTTGCTAGTGGATGATATTTTTCTTTAATCTTTGAACTACAAGGTTTATGCGCCAACTGAAAAGGAAAGTACATTTCACCCGGTGTTATTTATTTTTATGTGCCCTTCAATGAAATGTCTTCTTCGGGATCAGCATGAGCAATGGAAACGCCATCCAGATAAGCCATCTAGAAGGTACTGCTAACTATTCTTAATCTCTCTCTCTCTCTTTCTCTGTTTTTTTTCACTTCTTTGATCAATTTTTGTTATATAAGGGACAAATTCTCCTTTTCACTTCGTTTTCCTGTTGATTAGTTCTAATTATGCTATGCACTCTGCAGTGTGAAGGTTTTCCGTTGCCAGTTACCTCGTGATAATCCATTTTACTCTAGTGAACGTCCAAAATATGATGGGAGTGACAAACCTGTTGGCATTGGAGGTTAGTTTTACTCAGCTTCTTTGTCCCCCCCCCCCCTCCCCTTAGGGGAAAAATCTATTTCTTTCTGCTAGAGTACCCTCAAAACATTCTTACAAAAATTTTATTTTGAGAATTCGTGCGAGTTTTAACTTCTTTTTTCTACACACATGGAAGCGAAATTGGCTACCTTTTAAAAACAGGAGAAAGTGATTTTTTGCATTTATGAATGTTTTGGCGGGGATTGAGAATAAATTCATAACTATGAAGAGTTACCGTGTTATATGATGTGGAATTGATAATTTGTTATGGCAGGGTGATTGAATGCTCCTTTGGCGCTGTACTTGTTGTGTTTCTTAGTTTATGTTGAACTATAAACGGTATTTTCCCTAACTGCATGCTGATGGGGCAAGTCATTGAAAGAATCCAGCGGGAATTTAAAAGACTTGATGATTCACATGCTAATTCCCATCTTTCTTTCTGCTTAATGTTACATTTCAACCTCAATGAAGTCAAAATTATTAGCCTGAATGAGTTGCTTACTACTTTGCTGTCTTTGGTGCTGCAACTTCTGCTTGCATTTTTCTAAACTAAGTATGTAATGACGATCTGTGTTAGCAACATTCATCTATATATTTATGATCGGATTAACTCCTACTAATGCCTCTAGAAGTGATTGGAATAAATGAACGCACAATATGTTGAGGAGCTTCTTTTTGCCTTAAGACTTGATTTTTTTTTTATTTTTCGCACTTTGAACTTTTAGCTGCTCTATGCGATTGGTGGCTTACATGGAAAGGAGATAAACTCTGCAGTAGTTGTAGACAAGTGCGGTATTGCTCTGAGAAGCACCGGCTAATTATGCTGCTTAAATTTCTTTAGTTCTCTGTTTATAAATTTGATTACTAAAAAACTCATTTTCTCATTCAACTTTCAGGTCAGCCATTGGCGCTCTGGTCATAAAATTGCTTGCCCGCAGATGAAAATTTCTTCTCAAACAGCTGCATCTGGACCAAACAATTGCAGAACCATTTCAGTGGAGTCTAAGAAAGGGTGGTGGTCTAAAGCTTGTGAGAGTATTACTGGGCATAAATGATTGTTAAGAATGAAAACTGTGTTGGCATCTTTGAAAAATCATGGCATGAAGAAACTAGTTATAAAGATGATCACCATAAGGTATAAAATTGTTATAAACTATTAAAAGAAAACCAAGTTGTACAATGTTCATCGAAAAAAGAAAAAAAGTTGTACAAGAATTCATTATAGAGGGCCCTTGTCAAAAGGCATTTTTGTGATATTTTTGCATTGTTGCAAGTTCATCTCAGAATCGTTCTTTACGATGCAGATGCAAGCAACACTCTGTGGCCCGAATTTGAGATCATTATTGAAGACGAAAGTGATAACAATAACCCTGACATTTCTGAAAGCAATGCTTTAACTAGTTCTTTGATATCAAAGAACAGAATTGATGACACAATGAATTCCATATTTGGAGAACTTTCAGGTATTGTCTCAAATTCACCTGTCATTGATGGCAATAGTTTATGTGCAGCTATGTTGTTTGCTAAGTTTTTTTTTTTTTTGGGGGGGGGGGCTGTAAAGAGGGTGATGATGACAAAAAGAATTGGGTCTGCTTCCGGGAGCGTATTAGTTCAGCCCCTGAACAAATATTGAGGTGATTATTGTTTGACTGGTTGAGATTCTGTTGGATAATTGTGCTTCCAGCACCGCAGAAGTGTCTGGCAAACAGGTTATACTGTGTCTTGGTGTGATCGATAAGCCTGAAAAAGAGATTTTTTTTCTTTTTTTTCTTTTTTTTTTTTTAATTTTTACCTGACTGGTCTATCCTAGCATGTATGATGCTTACATTGTGAACAGAGTGATGGTTGTGACTATGCTGCAATACATTATCTGACTATTATTCACATGAATGTTCGGCTCACTGTGTTAGAAACTTGGATTACCCAATTTAAAATGTCTCCACTTGTCAATACCGTATGTAGTGGCAATAAAAGATGTGATGACAAACATGGATGTGTTTTATCCATCTTAGAAAAATTTGGCGAGTCTTGCCCCTTTTCATTGTAATACCCTTTTTTATTGCATTTTTAATAGCTTATTTATTCTGGCGACAACAGGTATTATCGAAATACTAATGCAAGACCCATATGGCCTGTTTCAAGCGGTCGACCGTCTAAAGCTGATATCCCTAAATGCAATTACTGTGGTGGTTCAATGTGTTGTGAGTTTCGGTAAGATTTTTGAGGATTCATTGATAGAAAGTCAATGAATATAGTCCTTAGGTCCTTATTTGATCAACTTAGATAGATCAAGAGAGTTAAATAAATTAGTTAATTAAAACAAATATGATTTAATCTTCCTTATAATATCCTGGAGGTATATTATATTATATATCAAGTAAATTAGTTTGGAGAAAAATAATAAATATAAAAAAAAAAGTAGATTGAGGCTTTATATGTAAGACCAAAATTAACTCTTAAATTAGCTCCTATATTGAGGACCGGAGAAGTACTATTTGTTATTCTTGTTCTAGTAGTTACTGATTTAAAAATGTCGTTGGTGCCAGATTCTGCCACAGCTACTCTATTGCTTAGGTGTCGACAATGAAGTGGACTATAGATTGGGCATCAATTGTGGTGTACACGTGTGAAGCATCTTGTGACTCAGATGTGGCTTACAAAGAAGAATATGCTTGGGTTCAACTTTACCAACCTTCCACCGCCTGACCTCGCTGTTGAAATATCTATTTTTCCATTTTTTTTAATAGAGGAAGTATGAGATAGAAATATAGTAATGTAGCATCAAAAGAAAATTTTGTATTATAATAGGATATTGATTTTGTTATTGAGAATATTCAATTTTGGTTCATATTTATTCCGATAATCACTGCTCATGATAACATTGGTTTGAAGTTCTCTACAGCTTATATCTATTTTGAATCCCATTTGGTTTACTGTAAAGGTGGGGTAATCATGTGAGGATAATTATGCTTAAAATAGCAGCTTTAGATTATATGTGCTCAGGTAGAAAGGGAATTTTTTAGATGATTTTTGTCAGTTAATCTTGTAATTAGAATACAGTTGGCTAAAATATATTATTTCCGGTTGTTAATATAAGATTCAGTTGATTAAGATAGTTAATAAATTACAAATATATATTTATTTATTGTTTTTATAATAATTTTTATAAATGTATATATAATCTCATGATACATATAAATATATTATATTAAAGAGATAATGTAATATATATATTATAATTAAATAATTTAGTTATTTTTTTAATTTTTTTAAATTAGTTATTTAGATCTTATATTAAGGGTTAAATGAAGTATTAGTTGATCATATGACAGCATTTGCAGAGTCAAAGCATGGATATAGAAAGAATCAAAGAAAGCTGTGTTTTGTATGCTAAGGCAATGGATATGTTAAAATGTTTATACTATATTATTTATACACTTGTAATTTCTTTTTTTTGGGGCACCGAATTATATACATGGAATTTATTTCATACTTTACGTAGATATTATTTTTCAGCTACCTTGTACATAGGGAAAATGACATATAAAGAAGTTTGAAAATATGAAATCCCAATTTGGGAAGCTAAGAAAATATAATGACAGAGAGAGAAGTTTTTTCCAAATTAGAATTTTGAAATTTAGTGAAATGATAAAAATACTCTTTGTTTTTTTTAAAAAAAAAAAAACTCAACCCCTCACTAGTGGTCGGCGGCCGGCAGCCGCCACCGGGCACCTGCCATCAGTGTGGTGGCTGCCGATGGAATTTGTTTGTAATAGTTTTTTTTTTTCATGGGAGAACATTGCAAGAAATGGTGGGGGGTGGGATTTGATCCCACAACCCCTTGGCCATTTGGACCAACAAAAAAAAAAAACCATTGGGTCATGAAAGACTTCTTAATTTTATAATGCAAATAAAAATATAAGTTGACTCCAGCCTGTGACAACAATTTACCTGAGAATAACAAGTCTTAATTGAGAAAACAAGTCTAAATTTGATATTAACAAAGTAATTTTTTCTGATATATAAGAAGTAGCATGTACATTAATAAAAAAATGACTATAATTTATTTAAAAATGACACGTCTTTATTAAAAAATGACAAGTCTAAACTTGAGATTAACAATGTGTCTTTTCCTGATACATTACAAAAAATAGCATGTACATTAATTAAAAATGATCATAATTTATTTGAAAATAACAAGTCTTTAGTGGAAAATGACAACAATTTATTTGGGAATATACATGTTATTTCTTGTTATGTATCAGGAAAAGACATATTGTTAATCTCAAGTTTAGATTTGTCATTTTCTAGTAAAGACATGTCATTTTCAAATAAATTATGGTCATTTTTAATTAATGTACATGCTAGTTCTTGTTATGTATCAGGAAAAGACACATTGTTAATCTCACGTTTAAACTTGTCGTTTTCCAGTAAAGACATGTCATTTTCAAATAAATTGTCATTTTTAATTTATGTACATGCTACTTCTTGTTATATATCAGGAAAAGTTGCTTTGTTAATATCGAATTTAGACTTGTTATTTCTTGATTAAGACTTGTCATCCCTAGGTAAATTGTTGTCACGGGTTGGAGTCACAGTAAAAAAGTCAACTTATATTTTTATTTGCATTCTAAGGTTAAAAAGTCTTTGATGGTCCAATGGTTATCTACATTTTTGTTGGCCCAAATGGCCAAGAGGTTGTGGGATCAGATCCCACCCCCACCACTTCTTGCAATATTTTCCCATGTCAAAAAAAAAAAACTGTTACAAACAAACTCCACTGGCAGCCACCACACTAGTGGCCGGCATCCAGTTGCCAGCTGTGGCTGTCGGCCGCCGACCATAGATGAGGGGCTGAGTTTTTTTTTATAAAAAAAAACAAAGAGCATTTTTGTCATTTCACTGAATTTCAAAAAACAATTTTGGAAGGACTTCCCTCTCTATCATTACATATCCTTAACTTCTCAAATTGAAATTTCAGATATTCTACCTTCTTTATCTGTCATTTTCCATTATGCATATACGTGCGGTTTAAAATATTGTTCATTATAATATTGGCTTTTCTATTATAAAAGCAGGCACATGCACACGTCCGAGGTACATCATGCAACTCAAAGTAAGTTGATGTTATGAACAATGCAAATTTCTTGTTTAAATTATAAATTTTGTTTTTATTGATCTGTCATTTTAGACGCGACATTGATTATTATAGTAGTATTTTTAATAATACACTTATATTTGATTAATTTATTTTCTGAGTCACATTTATAAGACTATATATTCGTAAGTAGTAGAAACTTGTTTATAATTAATTTTCTTATTTAGAATCAATGTGTAGTTCTCCAAATCTTTTATAAATGATCAAATGATTGAAACAGGGGATCGATGAGATTAAAAAAAAAAAACAATAAATACATGGAAGTAATTAAACCTATCATACTATGCAAGTAATAAGTAATTGAAATTGAGTTCAATGAAAAGGGCTAACTCTCTCATTGTGCTAAATTAATATTTGAGTTTTAAAAGATGTGCTCAACTTCTAAGTAAGCAAAATCTCTAAAAAGTTAATAATACCTCCTGTCCTTATAGTAATAGAGTTAGATAACTAATTTAATGATATTAAGAAAATTAGTTAAGTTAGTTATTTGTCACAAATGTGTGTTGATTTCTCTAAACTACTCCTCCGGTCCTGAATATAAGACCACTTTGCAATGTATATCTGATCTTGTGTATTAAAATACTCTTTAATGGGAATCTTTTATAATCAATATGAATATTTTGAGAAGAATGCGAGACAAAGTGAGCTGAATTCTTATATTTAACACTAAATCTAACTCATAACTAGTGACTAGAGGTAGTAGTTAAGAACATGCTAATTCTAATGCAGAATATTTTTACTATTCGGATTAAAAAAGGGAAAGGAAGAAAGAGTTAGTACAAGTAAATTGCTTTGTTCCTTCATCCTTCTGAAGGCTACCAAAACATTGAAATATAAATAACGATTGCAAAGTTATCAATTATAATTATATTTGAGAAAGATTATATGAAGCAGAAGATAAAATATAGCATTTATATCAATAAATACATACTTCCACATTAGGTTATCACCAATTTGACATTAAAATTAATATTAATTATTGTAAGTTCTGCGCATTTATGAACAATAAGTTATATTATGGATAAAACTTAGATCCCTTTGCTCATATTTATTAGATCCAATTCTCTAATTAAATCTCGACATGTATACTTTTCTTAATAACAAAGTTTGGATAGATAACATTTTTAAACTCTATTAGACTGTTATTAATAATAAAAGTCCTTATGTTTATATACTCTTTTGGTCCTTAATATAAGATCTAATTGTTAAGTTAATTTTTACCTTAAATATAAGATCTATTTTTTATATTTATCAATTTTTTTCTAAATTACTCCTATTAATACTCTCTCAATTATAATCAATTAGAAGAAGAAAAAGAGATATAAAGGAAGATGATTATGATATTTTAGGAAAAACATGTTATATTTCTTATAATTAACTAACTTATCTAACTTCCTTAATATAATCAAATTAGTTAAATAGATATTATATTAATGACAGGAGGAGTATTATTTAGTATGTATGATTTATAAATAATATAACTTAATAATATTTTTTAAATTATATATATTAATAAATTGATTAATATCAATGGATATATATTTAAATTCATATTTTTGTCGAGCAAGTCACTACTAATGTCACGCTTCAGCCTGCAAACATTTTAGTGTTCCCCAACTCAAAAAAAAAAATCATATTCTTATTTATCAGTGAGTCCATCACATAATGTAATCTTATATAAGTATATAAATAAAACATAAAGATTCTACAATAAATCACTTTACTTATAAATACTTTTATTTTTTATACATTTTATATCTCATAATATAAAATAATAAAAAAAGATAAATGAAATTTGTAATATGGAATTATGGATTTGTAATCTGAATATAGTTTAGAACAGTGAGATTAACTCGTTGGCCAAAAAAAAACAATTAGATTAACATTGAGGGTTTGATGTTCCCACTTATTTACAATACTGCCATCTACCCCACAGAGCGCTCAAAAGCAGCCAACCCACGGTCTTCGCTTTTCACTTGGTCAGCACATATTCCTTCTTGCTGCTTCCCCACCCAATAAAGCTAAAATTACAATATGGTCCATAAATTTATGTTTTTCCCCAAATAAATCAAAGATATTCGTATAGTAATTTGTAGCACTAATTAATTCAGACTCAAGTGAACATAAATTATAAAATTGATATCAAATTATTATTAAAATTGAAGAATTTATTATTTAAATTTTGTAAAAGTAAAAATTTGATCTTCTAAGTTCATACAAAATTTTAATTTAATCTTTTAATTTTATAAAATATCATTTTAGTTTTTTAATTTTAACACCAGTAGTCTTAAATGATAATATTTTGTATCAATAGTTATTGCTTTTAAGCAATAAACTTAGTATATTAGTATTTAAGAAGGAAAAAAACTTAACTTTTCATCACTTCCCAATTTCCCATGCCGATTTACCCTTTCTCAAATGTTCCCTTTTTATTTTAAATTTATGTTATGTTTTAATTTTTTTTTCCATGCCAACCAAACTTAGGAATGACTATAATTTAGTAAAGAAAAATAGTTATGCTACCACATTTCGTTATTTTCAATATGAGATTCAGCAAAACATTTGGGCCCTTATATGTCATTTCCTCCACAAACAGATATCCAAGGAACCATCTCTTGGCATAAAGCAGCTAGAAACGAAAAGGACTCTCGGCTAGAGAGGGTAATATGGGCTGGGCCCGCGGGCTCAGCCTGTTAGCCCGCCAAAAAAGGCGGGTTTGGGTTGGTGTTTTGCCAGCCCGCACCGCTTTTGGCCCGTTCTGCCTCGGGCCAGCCTGCCAGCCCGCTTTTTTTTTTTTTTAACTTTTTCTGATTTTTAATACATTATATAATATAGTTAGATGATTTTGACCTTCAAATTTCATATGGACATTACCTCATTCATATCATTATATATATAATTAATTAAGCACTTCATATATATATATGTATGGTTATATGAAGAGCACTGTCCATCTTTTATTTTTATATCTATTTGTCGTTACTATACACGGCTTCATAAGATTAGATGAACATGTGATTCTCATATAGTCATACACACATAAGATTTACTTAATTAATTTGGATAAAAAAACTAGTTAAATTAATTATTTATAAAAAAATATATGTTAGTTTTTCTTAAATTTCTTCTAATATTATAAATTAATTCTCTTTTTTTTATTAGAACCCGTTACTCAAGTTTAAAACTCGGAGCCTAATTTCAACATTTCAAACTAAGTTTAACTCATACTAATATAATAAATTTTTTTTAAAAAATTTAGGCGGGCTCGGGCTGGCATTTGTGCGGGCTACTTCAGCCCGCACCGCATTTGGCCCGCACTGCGACGGGCTGGCCCGTATCCGCACCACCGGGCCACTTTCCCAGGTCTACTTCCGGCTTCGCGTATTTTAATGTTACGGTTTATAGCCCTGACAATTCATTTAATGCCCGTTAACTTCCCTTTTTAAATTCACTCTTCTCAAAGTTCTCATTGATCATCATTTTATCATTGGCAATTCTTTTTGCAGCTTACTTCAAATTAAATAATATTATAAATTAATCATGCTGCAGTAATAATTTAAAAATCAAATAATAATATTTTACCTAATATTTATCTAACGTATTAATTCAGTTGGTAATTAGGAATTATTTAATTAATATACTAGCTGCCATGTGACTTGTGATGTATTGCTAGGCTTTGAACTATATGGTATGGTACTAAAGTTGGCATCCAAAAATTTTTTTTAGATATTATAAATTTTTAGGAAATATGTTAGATTCAATAGTTCGATAATGGAAACAATTCATTAGTTCATCTTTTTAGCATTTCATGTTATATGTGTTTTTAGTATTTCTCATTGAATTGTAATATTTCTTGTAGCATTTTTATTTTCTTATTTATATACATATAAGTTTTGGTTACAGAGCAATAATATCATAATTTTGATAGTATCATATATTTTATAAATATTAAACATTATTTCAAATATTAATAATTATGAGAAATTCCTGTGCTTCTTATAAAATTAGTAAATATAATCAATAATTTATAGTAAAATATAAAATAGGGGAGCAATCAATTTATATTTAACTATAATTGAATAATAGATGTGTTATAACTAGTTAACATAATGGTTGACTTTACTAAATCATGAATTCCAAAGTATTAATGAATCAAATTTGTCGAATAGCTCATTTATTTGTATTTATGAAATAATTTCTTCTGTTCTAAATATAGGATTTAGTTTATAATACGATTTGTACTATAAACTAGATGTTGTATTGAGGACGAGAGATGATATATATTAAACTCATAGTAGATTAGTTGTGTATAGGAATTGACAGGTGAAGATGCCATTCTGATAGATATAACTTTGTTTTCGCACATAATTTAGCAAAGTCATCTCATTTTAGGGAGGCAAACATTTGCATCCTTATTAGCCTCCACCTTTTATTCATGAAATGGATATATTGATGAAGGGGATTAGTTTGTAATCTTGGAGGTTTTTCTCCCCCTCTTTTTATTGCAATATAGTAAAAAGTTCTTATTAAACATTAACATTTTGTTTGATTTGTTTTGTTACAATGAACTGAATTTGCCGATGTGAGAAATTCACACTGTTTGACTTGGAATTAAAACACTGACAAAAAAGAAAAAGAAAACTTAGTTTCAAATTACTGAATTTCAAACAATTTGAATTTAGCTGGATTTGGTTTGTTTATAACAGTCAAGAGAAAAATAACAAAAATTTATTGAATAAAAAAAATAGTGTTCATAACTAATTTTGGATTCTTATACCTAAGAAAATTTCTGTAGTTCCACAATTCACAAAAAATTACAATTACTAATATAAAATTAAAAATAGTCAAATTAATGACCTTTAGATTTGAAATTATTATGAAACACATATATATGAACAATGTAAAATATTTTTAAGAAAATACAGCTGAGGCCCCAGAATTTTTTTCAATTTTAAATATTTGATATGGTTTTAAAAATTAAAATTTTGTATTATTGAATATAAATATTTGAAAATTATATATTCTTTCCTCTATCTCCTCCTAGGATACCCTGGCCGTCCCTGCATCGCTATGAAGGGTAAAACAGTCCCTCCATTTATTAGACAAAAAGTGAATTAGAAGAGAATGCTTCTCTCCTTTGCTAGGTTCCCACATAAAGCTTTGAAATTTCCCAGCTTCCTTCGTATGACCCCACTCGTGATGTTGTGAATTATGGCGCCTTTGGCTTCCATGATAGTCATTAAGGAATGAAATGGAAGATCTTTGGGGGGATTTGTCATTTTGCATTCTGTTTAGAAGAGAGAAAACAAGCTTATTGGCCGCATAAGAGGAGGTTACTCGGAAGTTCCGAGCTTATGCGTACACACACACGCATATATATTCATTTCCTTATTTATTCATTTTCATGCTTTTCTGTGCTTACTTTATATCTGCGCTTCACTTTGTTCTGAATTCCTTTCCTTCCACCTTTTTTCCTCCTTCCTTCTCTGTTATTACTATTATTTTTTTGTCTCTCTGTTTCTCTTCTTGTGTGCGCGCTTTGTTAGAAGCTTGAGCTTTCAACAATGGCGGACAATATCCATGCACCCATGGATCAGCTTTAGGACCTTGAGTACTGCCTAGGCTCAAATCCTCCGTGGGGTACGCCTCGCTCTTTCTCTTTCTATAATCTCGTTTGGGTTTTGTTTGTTTCTGTTTTCCACGCTTACAGAAATGTGCTTTGTGGGTCTCTCTCCCTCTGTTGTTTTGGCGTCTATTGCCTTGTTCATTATTACTTCCATTTTCTATTGCCTCTTATCTTCCTTTCATAATCATGTGCGCCCATAAAAACAAGAGCTTTTTTAAATATTGATTTGACTGCAAAGCTGCAGTCAGTTTTCCCCCACAAAACAAAGGATGGAAAGCTTGTCATTTTCGAAAGTATGAGGACTGAACTTTTTTCTTAGCATTACAGACATTTCTTAATTGAAGGGAAAATGCCGCTATTTGTTTTGAGTTTTCTGAGTAACTAAAGAAGTGTAGAAACATGCTTTCACTGTCCTTTTTGGTTTGTCGATTAAAAGTTCAAATTTTTATGTTTCTCTCCGTTTGCTCTCTGATAGTAATTTTCTTTATACTTTTGCGAACAAATTTACACTTTGTATTCTGGCTTTATACCCTTTCACCCTGTCAATATTGAGCAACTTTCTCCTTCTAGCTAGTTCTGGTGAATGATTAATTGATTGCCCCACATATTTATTTAAGACTAATCCTTTATTTGTTTAACCTTTTTCTGTTGGTAACCCTTGCATGAGTTGATGTTCCATCTACAATAGCTAAGTCAATATTATTTTTTGGTTTTTGCTGTATCCTACTCCTACAGTGAAACTATTTTGAATTCAAATCAGCTTGTATCGTTAAAAGGTTTAAACTACTGGGCTATCTGGAATTGAGAAATGTAGCCATATCATTAAAAAGGACAGAACTAGTTATTGACTTTATTTTCCAGACTTTGGACTAACTACTTTGTTGACTTATAAGACGTGGAGAAATTTTAGGAAGACTCAATCATGTGCTTCTTGAGTTATGAAAATTATGCACTTGTTATGTTTTCAGTGAACTTGATAATGAATGCCCGAAACCTCTATCAACATTTTTTTTGTTCTTTTGTTTATTTTTTCAAATTTTGATGGACAACATTCAGTTTTCTCTAGATTCCTGGCTGCATGAAATACAGATGGGAACCTCATGAAGGTCCCTTCAGTTTCTTTACCATGGAAAACGGGTTAGCATAATGTTAATCTGTATCGTATAAAATTTAGTGATGGTCAGAGTTTGTAAAATGGTAACTATAGAAAATTGCCATTAAGATTCCGAAAAATTTTGCTTATATCACATATCATATTGGCGTGTACGTAACAATTTGCTCGGATGTTTCTCTATAAGTGACTGAGGTCTGGTTAAGTTGCATCAAAAACCAATTGTCCAACTCTAGTCTTCTGTTGTCATTTAAGCATATGAAGGTAAGTTGTCTGATATATTGCCTATGCAATTCAGATAATCAAAGAATGCTATTCTATAATCTGCTGCTGACTTTCTTCAAGCTTGGGAGATATTACAAGTCCTGGCTGCATTACCAAGTGGCTATGTTAAGCATGTTTCAACTAAGCTATAATGTGTTCTGTTGTGTGCGGGTGCATGCAATCGAAAGTGTGAGCAAAGAATAGAGAGAGTGAGAAAGAAGGAGGGAGGATTCTGTTATACCCTCTAAATCTTGATATCTGAAGAGTTCTAACTTTCTTAACTTTAAGCAAATATATGATCTAAGTTAGAGTATAGGACCTCCAATATTTAGAGAGTGAAGGATACATGTTTTGGTATAGTTAGATGCTTGTTTACATTCTGTTCTTTTTTCATTAAATTTTTGTCCCTTTTCCTGCTCATAGTGAATGTCCTTTTTTGCAGTGGAAACTATCTTATTAGGATTTCAAAATTACATATTGGGACTGGGGACAAGTGTGATGATACCTTCATTGCTCGTTCCAGCCATAGGAGGAAGTGATGTAAGCTGAATTTCTGCTACCTTGTGTTCTTTCATCTTTTCAACTTCCTTCGCTATTGGCTCGCATGTTCATGTACGGTTGAAAATCCTTTTATTCATGATTCACTGAAGACCATGTAGGAATGGTATAACAGTTTGTTTATGCTTTCTATTTCTAAGTATCTACATTTAGTTATACCATGCTTGTGCTGATCTCATGTGCCAATTCCCATTCTAATTTTCAACTTGACAAAACTTCACAGAATTCTTTTTAACTATATAGGGTTAAATTTTGGCCAAGATGATCTTGTCAGGTTCTGTTAATATGGTGCACAAAGCATTTAGTGATTTGCTTGCTCATGCAACCAGGGTGACAAAGCAAGAGTGATACAGACTTTACTCTTTGTAGCCGGCATTAACACACTTCTCCAATCACTTTTCAGAACCAGATTGCCTGCAGTTGTTGGAGGATCTTATGCCTATTTAATTCCAGTCGGTTATATTATCAGCGACTCTTCATTGCATCAAATTAATGATAATCATGAAGTAAGTTTCCTTCACACATCTCATCATAATACATCAGCTTTAACAATGATTTTCTTTTCTTTCTTGCCATCTGATAATTGACTGATGTTCTTCCCTTGTCATTGGCAAAGATTTATACAGTCAATGCGAGCTATACAAGGAGCTTTAATTGTAGCCTCAAGTATTCAGATAATCCTGGGATACAGCCAAGTTTGGGGACTACTTTCAAGGTACACAAGTTGCATATGAAAATGTTGATGAAATGAAAATTACAAAAATAATATATCTAAGCATTTACTGAAACATGGTTTCCCCACCTATTGAAATAAGGATTGTTGTTGTTGGTAGTGGTGTTGTTGTTGTTGTTGTTTTACTGAAATATGGTTTGTGGATCTTCTCCCCAGATTTTTCAACCCTCTTAACATGGCACATGTAGTTGGATTGCTTGGATTAGGACTCTTTCAACGAGGATTTCCTGCGGTATGTGTTGCTATGAGCAGCTTTATATGTTATACATTTGGAAAACCTTAGCCTTTTTGAGGAGAAGAAAATGACAAGGGAAATTATGTGACCATACCATTTCAATTATAAAAGGACTTCTACTCTGCAATCTGAATGTTGCCAAACAGTATAGCATCTAAAAAGCATTCCTTGAATAGCTGAATGCAACCTCTGAAGTTGATTCCTGTTTCAAGTGAATACATTTTTTTTTCCTGAAGCTTAGAGTTGGACCTTTGCTTCTATCTTTGCTTATTTGAAGGCTTAGTCTAAATTCTATCATTTTAGATTTCTGAATAGTACTTGATTTGACCTCTAAATAACCGTATTAATGAATCTTCTTTCAAAAGGCTATTTTAACTCACTGAGCTATCTAATGCCAGATTGACATCTTATTTGCATAATTGCATACCATCTAAGTTTAATGGCTCATTTGGTATGCAGAATATTAGGGATAGAAAGTAAAATAGAATAACAATGGAGAAAAGAATCTTACCTATATGCCTGGAAAAAAAAGATGGTAATGTTGAGTGATCATATGGTAGAATCTGAAGGTTATTTTGCAAGAATTTTAGAAGGAAAGTCTGTGAGGGAGGGAAGATAAAGAGAGAAAGAGGGAAGGAAGGGAAAAGGAAGAGGGAAGAAGGGAAGAGGGGAGATACTAGAACCAGAATCTGAATTCTAGACAGGACCAAATAATTCTGAATAATACGTCATATTCCTTACTGCTTCAAGTCTGGTACTAATACTTAATACATCAACTGCTAATAACTGATAATAACTACCCATACAGCAACTGATGAAGGATAAACATAAAATAACCAACATAGAGACACGTGTCTGACAATATAGGACATACATAAAATATAACTAATATAATTAAAACACCCTAGACAACTAATCATTGCGCCTCTTCCTTGAATAAACCAATAAAGGTTGCTGGATCCTATCATCATATGAGGAACATAATAGACGCCATGTATTTGTTTGTTTGTTTTAATTGGAAAGGGAATGCTTATTTCTTTATGATATAATATGGGCCATAAGAGTACTCAATCATTTGATTATCTATTTCAGTTGGGAAACTGTATAGAAATTGGCCTGCCAATGCTCTTGTTGGTGATTGGATTATCACAAGTAAGTGGAAAATCACTAATAAAACATAGTGCTTCAAGCCATCACATTATTCAAATCTTCCTTCGGACAAAACTAATTTTGTCTAATTTGCAGTATTTTAAGCATGTGAGACCATTTAGAGATACCCCTATATTTGAAAGATTTCTAGTGTTGATTTGCATTACCATTGTTTGGATCTATGCTATTATATTGACTGCAAGTGGAGCTTACCGGCATGGACCTGCTAGAACACAGTATTTTTGTCGTACAGACAGAGCAAACCTGATATCTGCAGCTCCATGGTACATCTTTTTGTTTGATTCTTCTTAAATTTTGAACCACTTAGTTGCTGAGGTCTAAGGTTTCTTTCAATGCTAATAATAGGTTCATGTTCCCCTACCCACTCCAGTGGGGTCCACCGACCTTTTCTGCTGGTCATGCATTTGCTACAATGTCTGCAGTTATTGTCTCAATGGTTGAGGTAACCATTTATTATCCTAATCATGTCATTTACCATTAGCACCGTTACTTTCACTATTCTGGCAAAGAGAATGATGTTCTTTTTCTGATGCAACATAGCATGCCTAAGTTATGTTTAACCAAATGCAAACACACGCGACAAAACATTAAGTGATAAAAGCTGTTTGGACCAAAAACCCTGGGCTTTTAAATATTTGTGGTACATATATTTTATGTCTTGTTCAAATGGTTTGGAAATAACTTTCCATGGTCTTGAGAAATTAGTATAACCGCACATCAGCTGCTCCCATTGTGTTGAGTTATTTCTGTTGACTATTTCTGTAACTACAATATTTACACTTTGAAAATTGTTCAAGGGGATGAAGATATTTTTCTCAACTCATTTATTTGGTAGTAATTAGACAAAGGGATTTTTCTTTCCTGTTCTGTAATGGCTTATATCTTTATAATCATTATTCAATGTTCATTTTTATTACTTTTTCAAAGTAAGAGAATGATTTTAATTTTTACCCTCAAAATCATTTTTTTATTATTTTATGATCCATTCATTTTTCAACGTGCATACCAAATGCTAAAAGGAAGAATTTAGAATAATCATAATGTTGGCCTCTTTACTATTTTGGGGAATTCTGTAATGGTGTTCTGATAAAGAATTTCTCATCGCAGTCAACTGCTGGATATAAGGCAGCATCTCGGTTGGCAATTGCAACTCCACCTCCTGCTTATGTTCTGAGTCGAGGCATTGGCTGGCAGGTAAGTCACTGCTTACCACAAATCAGTTATTGATAAAGTACGGCCTCTGGTCATACTGATTGTTAAATTTTGATTATATTGATTTGTTGGTCCCGTTACTTGAATTGCAAGAAATGCATAATAACATTATTATAGATCTAATACTTGATGGGTCTGAAAGCTGATCCTGTTAATTCTGCACCGGGCATTGGTGTCTTGCTCGGTGGTCTTTATGGAACAGGTACAGGTTCTACTGTTTCAGTGTAAGTGACACCCTTTCGTGAGATGTTACTGCAAAGTTACTTGCATAAGGTCTCTCTAATCTTTGAATATTAGTTTGATGACCATCTTTATTATGCATTCTAGAGAAAATGTGGGCCTTCTTGGACTAAATCGAGTTGGAAGTCGAAGGGTTGTTCAGATTTCTGCTGGTTTCATGATATTCTTCTCTATGTTAGGTTGGTATAGTTCTTTCAAAACATTAGTCTGCACCACTGATACAACAGAAATGAGGCTCTGATGTTTTATTTCTTTCTCATGTTGTGTATTTTAATTGGGGAAAATGAAAATACATCTCTTCATCTCTTTGTAATTTATGAAAATCATCAACTTTGAAATGATATATTTCCAACTTTAACATTTAAAACCTTTTGTTTATTACTTGGTTACAGAATATGACATTTCATACCCTTTATCCTGCCACATGAAATGCCCCTATTAGTTTAAACATAAACAAGAGTGCAAGAGTGATTGGTCTCCCTACCTTAAAAATGTATTAACAAAGAGACATTATTGAGTATAACAAAGATACAAAAGGCATCCTTTCCATCTTTATCTTTCCTTTTCAATACCAAACGGGGCTTAAATCCCAAAGTTCCCAGTAGAACTGTTTGCAAATGACTTAAAGGGTTGCATCCACATTTTCCCATCTTTTCTGATGTTCTAAGCTTAGTAAGTTAGTTGTTTTCTGTTATGATGATAGAGTAGAAATTAGAGTAGGAAGATAGTTTCATTTACACTAGCTAAAGTATTGTTCTGTTTGTTTCTGCAGGGAAGTTTAGAGCTGTCTTTGCATCTGTTCCGTTCCCAATATTCACTGCCCTTTACTGCATTCTCTTCGGTCTCGTAGGTACACAAGCAATTAGTTCAATTGAATTTTTATTTCCATAGTTAACTTTGGCTCCTCCATTCACAGTTACTTGTTTTTGTTCCTTTAGCTTCAGTTGGAATATCATTTCTTCAGTTCACAAACATGAACTCCATGAGAAACCTAATAATTACTGGGCTACCATTGTTCCTTGGAATTTCTATTCCTCAATTTTTCAATGATTACTGGAGTCCTCCGCATCATGGCCTTGTTCATACCAATGCCGGATGGGTGAGTTTTCATTTAGTGGCATAATTAGCTATTACGCAAAATTTGATTGAGAAGAGTAGTGATCAAAGTGTATAATAGATATTACACTAGTTTTATGTGCAAGCAAAATAAAATCTCGTCCCAGCTAAACCAAACGGTTATAAGTTAAATAAATTACAGTTCACTTCTTTGTGGTTTGACTCAAAATTAAAATGGTTTAGAATATTTTCTATTAATTTAGAACCAGTTTCAAGCCCTTTGATGGGATTAAGTGGAAAGTTGTCTTAAAAGGCTGAGATTATTGATTAAGACATAAGCAAACCATCCCTACATTGTTGCTGAAATTTTTGAACATCAAGAACTCATTTTTATGTGTCACAATGTGTCATCTTTGTAGCTCAATGCACTCATAAACACCATATTCTCATCGCCGGCTGTAGTGGCTTTGATTGTGGTGGTGTTCCTTGACAAGACGCTCGAGGTTGAAAAGTCAAAGAAAGATAGAGGGATGACATGGTGATGGTGGGCAAAGCTTAGAAAGTTTAAAGGAGATAGCAGAAATGAAGAGTTCTATACTTTGCCATTCAATCTCAATAGGTTCTTCCCACCTACTTGATATTTATGAGAATGAGAAGCACAGATACATAAATCTTTAAGTCATGGCAAATATGATGAATAATATTCTTTCTTCACAATCATCCCTCGATTTTTTTTACTTGGTCCCACTTAGGATTATAAAGCATTTGGATTCATGCTCTGTAGATTTAATAAAGAGAATTTTTATGTTTCTAGTTTTAGTACCTTCTCAAAAACTCTCCAGACTATTTCTAATTTGTAGTTACATTCTTTTATGGAATTTTCTTCAAATGTATCAATCCATGAATGTAAAGAATCCTAATTTCTTAAATATGTTTGCTAAAGTATACTTTATTAGATGAGTAAAAAGGGGCGAAAACAGAGACCTATCAGTAAGACTTTGGTTTATAATAAGTGGACTATGAATGATATTTTTATTTTTAAATTAAACACAAGGAAGCTTTGTCATATTCTTTTGTAGTTATCACTTGTCACTGTTCCTTGTAGAGGCCAGATATAATTTAATTCTTTTTTTTTATAACATAAATTCTATTTGATGATGGATTAATATTATTATCCCTTTAATGATGTTTTCTCTTAAAAATTGTTTTAATTTTTATACAAAATGGAGGCAACTCTTAGCATTTTTTTTAGTTATTTACGGTTGTCAAATTGATGGATTGTATTATAAAGTTTCACTTGAAATGCTTTATACACATTAACATTACTTTATCCTTTTGATTATGAAGCAAGTGTGGAGAGGTTATGGGTGAGACCTTCAAAACTTACTCGTCTACAATTTAAAAGTATGTTATCCTTTTTTCTATTTGAAAAACCTTTTTTGTGATGATTTTTTTTCAATATAAATGGATATACAAGATTGTTTTTTTTTTTAAAATAATAACAATTATATTGTGAGATTGAAATAAAAAATAACATGAGAAATCATTGACACAATATTTGAAATAAAATAAGTTGTGCACAAAAGAGCCACACAATTATTGTATTTTGTGTGCAATCTTGAATTTAGTTACATAGTTTCAATAGACTCAAATAAAATACAACTTCAAAGTAAAGGTATGTCTAAATTTTTAAGCTTCTTTTTTTTTTTAAAAAAATTTTTGTGAAATTTTCAACACACTGATACAAATCCAACATATTTTCACACACAACTTAGTAAAACACAAATGCAGATACAGAAACCATTGGAAGATCCAAAGCTCATCATCAGCCCTTCATTATCTCACTTTCCAATTTGATCTCCAAGGCTGACCAAAAAAAAAAAAAATTAATTAGCAGCTTAATCAAAATGGAACATATAGACAAAATAAAAATTAATAACCTTGTTTATTCTTCACAATCTTCGAGACGGTCCTTAGATAATGTGTATTAAATTAGAGCTAACTATTTATAATGATGAGAAATAATGTATTAAGAATGTCTAAATGGTGGAAATTAATTATTTTTGAGTTCCATATAATTATTCAACTTCTAATATTACCATAACATGTCACTTATTTAATACGAGTGCATTATTATGATTTTGATATGACGAAAAATTTTGGGAGTGATTGCAATTTCTGATTAAAAAAAATTAGAGCGATGTATGTGTGGGTGTTAAGATAGAATTTTTTTTCTCGTAATAAGACCTTTTTTTCCATATAAAATAAAAATTGTAATGCACAAAATTATTTCATTGATTAAATATGATAATAGTTTCAAAGAAAAAGTGTAGCTACGAACCTGATGATGAGAGCTTGTCTTCTAGTGGGATTATTGAGATTTTTGATATGTTTGGACAATCTTCTATTGTTATAGTACCAGAAAGGTGGTTGAATTCATAACCTTCATAAATCTCTTTCAACTTTGGCAACTTCCTGAGATCCAAATTATTCAGTTTCGGAAACAGCCTTTGATGATGAGCAGCTACTTCACTTTCATAGCTTCGACAACCCCTCCAGTTCACAGCAATTCTCTATAATTATTTGCTTCAATGAAGGACAATGAGATGCCAGAGAATATGAGAACACCCTTCTCACTTTGTGGCAATCATTTATATTAATGGTCTCAAGTTTGGGGAAGCAAACAGTGGAAGTAGTAGACAGATTCTTAAGTGACTCTTCACAAAATACTCCGTCCCATTCATTGCATCCTCTTACTTCAAGTTCCCTCAACTCTGGAAGGCTTGTGACAATAGCAAGAGTGAACGTATTTCTTAATCTTGGGCATCCCAACAGTTTAATCTCTTCAAGTCTATGCAAGCTCAAAATTTGTATGGGATCTTTCCAAATATATTCTAATTCCGATAGATCTACTAACACTATAAAACGCAATTCTGACTTTACCACCCTCACTATGTCATTCCCATGTTTCTGTGAAGTAAATATATTCAATGATTAGATGAAAATTCAACATATGGACTATGTACACACACACATGAACCACACAAATTTAATGGCACTGTAACATTAAAAAGTAAACCCCATTCATTTCACATATTTATAAAACTGTAATAAGATAAGCTCAGTAAGATGAATTTTATGAAGTTAGACTTTTCTTATACATATTATTGATGGTCCAATGTGAAATATATATAGACACACACACGTACACAATGTATGATGTATAAATATGCATCGACGTTGATTTATTTCAAATCAAACAGTCTTGGACAAGTCATACTTTTCATGATAAAGAACCGCTCACAAAAACAAAAAATGATTCCACAGCCAAGCATTAATGAGAACATTGCTAATACTTCAAGTAATTTCTAGCTTGATTTCATGACGAGAAGACTGCTTCATAGACGCAAAATATTAAATAAAATTTGAAATGATTATTGCTTTTCATTAGAATATAGTCTTGCTACTCGTATATATCGTTTCATAGTAAACACAAATTTTCAAATAAATTTAAAAAATAAACAAGAGGAAAGGAAAATAGGTCCTGTAAAAAGAATTTTCTCACGTCCAAAGAAAATGAGAAAATATTTCCACTGATTCATTCTTAATAAAAACAACCATGAACAAGTACTTTCTGTAATAACAAAGAAGTTATTTCTTCGACGAAGCTATAAAACGAAAAATATAAAGTGTCATGTTTGATAAATAATTTAAAAGACATTTATCAATTTTATCCATAAAAAATCACAAATAAAAAAAAGAAATAGTGAGAGAAAACACTTACGTGAGGGAAGATCTCTCTCAATTTCGGCAATGAAAACAAGCGTAAGTATTTTAGTTTGAGAAGTGGTAGCCGATCCCCATATGATGCTTCTTCAGCAAGCCTCTCAGGTTCAGAACAATTTCGGATCAAAGGTTGCTGAGAGATTAAAGCATGCTAGTTAGTTTCGTACAAAAGCTGAAAGGAAAACATACAAATTTTAATAGCAATAAAAGATGCACACTGACAAAGACCTTTTTAGCGTCCACAGAAAATTTAACAAATATTGTGTATATATACATAATTTGTAGATATTATATCAGCTCCAACTTATTCTAGATGAGATACAATTCCATATAATTATTTGCTTGACGAAATAAAAAATAAAAATCAGAAAGTGTTGTTTGGGAAAACAAAATTAATTATTTGACAAAAAAATTAAAATGAACTAAAGAGATTAAAATTTTTATCAAATTCATATGTGGAAAGATAAATTAAAAAAATACAGCTTGCAAATAATATTTTGTAGTACTGGAAAAAGAAAAAGATAAATTCGAGCAGTTTAATCTTTAGTATTATAATGTAAATGCTAAATAAAAATTCTATGAAAAAGAGGTAGGTGAGCGAAAGAAAAATTTTATCAAAATGTTTGAAATCTCTAGTGAGAACTTTTGTAGACACTAATTTATATTATGCTGGCCATTATAAGTATTTTCCGAATTGATCATTTAATGGCAAAATAAAAATAATGTCCTTTTAAAATTGTGTTAACATAATCTCAATATCCGTTTTACCAGACTCAATCAATTTTTATAGTAACATGGAAAATGTGTGACTGGCAAACGTTGTATATACTTCTTACTACATGATTATGTTAATTCTCTATTATAACAACTATATCACATTTAATAAATAATATATATATCTTTTTTTTAACAAGAAGTACACATATTAAATATTTCTTGACCAACAAGAATTATTTGAACAAAAATACTAATGTTAACTTAATTTTTAGCAGAAAAAGAAAGACCCACAAAAAGGTATTTTCTCACATAAAAAAGAAAAGAAAAGCATGGCAAAAAAATTTGAAAGGGAAAAATATTTCTCTTAAAGTATGTGTAGTTTTTATATAATGCATCAACACTAATTTATTTTTGAATAAAAATAACTTTGAACAAGCACTTCCCACAATAAATACCTAATAGCAAAAACGATATGAAAAAGTCATTTCCTTGACCAAAATGCAGAATAAGCAATATAAAATGCTACTGCATCTAACAAATAAAAGTCATTATTTTAAAAAAATTAATAAGAAAAAGGAAAAGCTCAAAAAGGCAATAATATTTAATTATTATGAAAATAAGGAAAACTCAGAAAATAGTTCCATCGTGCAGCCTGAATGTATAGCAAAGAAAATTTAATAATAAAAAGAGGTTTATACAGGTATAATAAAGTGAAGTCAAAAATAAAATAATTACTGTAGAAGTTATGTTTAATGATTATACAAATATATATATTATACGATAGCAAACAAAAAATTTTCAAATAAAAGGGAGATGTAAATTGAACATGGCTACTTTAGCAAATGCATCAACATATATATATGGATTATTATTATTTCTAATATGCAATGATTCAAGAGAGACATTGCAGATTTGCTGGTTAAAAAGAGAGAGAGAGAGAGAGAGAGAGAGACATTGCGGATGAGACTTACCTGTGGACGATCTTGCATATCATGAAGCAGTGGATCCCCAAGTGCAGCTTCTTCATCAATCAGCCCCTCAAATTCAGAGCAATAGAATATACTTATATCCTCTAGTGAAGGACAATGAGATGTCAGAGAATAAGATAACAACCATCTCACTCTGTTGCAGTTATATATGAGAATCTGCTGAAGTTTGGGGAAGCAAATATTAGAAGAAGAGAGGTTTTTGAGTGATTCTTCACAAAATATTCCCTCCCATTCCTCGCAATAATGTACTCCAAGTGTTCTCAACTCTGGAAGGCTTGCAACAATAGCAAGAGTGAAGATATTTTTTAATTTTGGGCATCTCTCCAATGAAACATTTTCAAGTCTATGGAGGCTCACAATTTGGGTGGGGCCCTTCCAAATATATTCCAATTCTGGTAGACCAACTAATTTTAATTCACTCAACTCTGAATCTAGCTTTAGAGGTTCTTGGGTTTTAATAGATTCTTCATCATCTACTTTTCTTCTTACTTGGATTTCCAATATACCTTTCTTTCTTCCACTCCTTTCAATTTTTAGACTTTTAAACCTGAGAAAAAGGATCAAGGATTGCTGATTTTGCAACTGATTGAATCTTTTTGCTATAACGCTCACATAAGCACTGTCACTTTCCTTTCCCTGTAAATGTTATTAAAATTAAAATTATGAAATGGACTGATTATAACAACTTGCTTTTTACTCTAAGTAGATTGGAGTTTAAACCCAGTAAGTTTCTTATATTATGTATTAATTATTGCCAGCTATTGCTAGTAAATAATCCTTTTTAACAAGTAGGCAAATATAAATGGTAACAATCACAACTTTTTTTTTTAACCAAAATTTGAAATGAAAATATAAAAATTTTAATAGCAATAAAAGAGGCACGGTAAGAAAGATCTTTTTAAACATCAAAAGAAAATTTAAGAAAAACATTTATCTTAAAATGTGGTATCCTAAATAATTATTCTATTGAAAAATATAAAACGAAAAATTTAAAGTGCCCTTCGGAAGAATGAGATCAATTTTTTGATAATAAATTAAAATGAACAAAAGATATTAAAGTTTTTATTAAATTCGTGTGTGGAAAGAAATAACAATTACAATTTGTAAATAATACTTTGTAGTACTGAAAAAAGAAAAAGAAAACCACAAGTAGTAATACTCAATATAAAACCATAAGCTCAATCGCTGGATTTTTATTTATTATTGCTACTCAGTCCCTGATCTTGCCTTTGGTCTCTAGTATCACATAAATGCTAAATACAAAGATCTAGAATTTCATCATAAGAACATTGTTATATAGTTAAAAGTTCCTAAATAAAAAAGGGACACTAATTATAATATAGTAGCCTCTCTAATTAATTTAGAAATTGTAACTTATAAAATTATTTTTTGACAATAAACAACAACTTGACCTTCTTTCTGAAATTAAACTAAATTGATTTCACGTATTTTTTAAATCATGATAACATAATCTCAACATGCATTTAACAAGAAAAGTATGTAACGAACGAAGATTTTATATATTTTATGCTACATGATTATATTCAACCTCCATTATGACATTTAATTCATGACATATATACAGTAGATCAGACATATTATGTATTTTATGACCAACACGAAGAATTATTTGACCAAAACTCGAAACATAAACATACAATTTTTTAAGACAGAGACACAGTTAAAAAGCGTTTTTTTTTTTCTCACAACCATAAAAAAGCATGGCAGAAAAATTGAAAAATAAAGATAACATCTATGTTAAAGTATGGGTAATTTATGGATAATGCATCGACATACTAATTTGTTATAAATAGAACAACTTTGAATTAATACTTCCTAAAATAAATACCTGATGCCAAAAACAATGTATAAAATATTTCCTTGACCAAAATACAGAATAAAAAGAATATAAAGTACTTCATTTGGCAAAGTCAAATTAATAAGTCGAAAATAAGAATTAATAAGAAAAATACAAAGCCTGAAAAGCAATATTATCTTGAAATAGTTTTATCATGTAGCCTAAAAACAAATCTCAGAAAATTTCGCAATAAAAGAGGCTCATAGAGTCACAATGAAGTCAATTCAAAAATTAAATGACTATTATCTCTTACTAAGAATATATTTTTGTAGTAATTATATACATATATATAATACGATTGTAAACATGGCTATTTTTAAATTAAAAAAAAGTAGAGGTAGAATAAACAAAAAAAAATGATATGACTATTGTTTGTTATTGAGAATATATATCTTTTACGGAGAATCTCATAAAAAAAGTTTGAAATTACTAAATCTTAAATAAGAAGTTTTTACAAAAATGTGTTATTATTTGCAAATCTAGCTTTATAAAAACCTAATAAAGTGTTTGTTACAAAACCTAATTTAAGATTTAATAATTCAAGGTTCTCTTTATGGGATTGTTCCTATCTTTTATACTTATATATATTGCTCGATCATATGTACAAAATTTTCAAATTAAATGAAAAATAAATAAATATGGCTATCTTCAAATTTTTTTTAAAAAAATAGTTAGCATGGTTGAGCGAACAAAAAGAAAAAAAAAATCACCTAAAAATGTGTGAAATTATTAGCAGTTGCATGATTCTAGTTTTTCCAGCAAAGGAGTTAAAATAACTAGAGAGGCAAAATAGAGGCATTGATTGCACATAAATTGAGAAAAGGATATCAAATTCAAGTATGGAAAGAAAAACAACAAATTCAGTTTAAGAATTAAATGAAAAGATAAATACTTTTCAGCAAATGCATGTACGTGTGGATAATACTTACATGTGGATAATATTGCTTAGCATGAAGTCGTGGACCCCCCTCGGCAACTTCTTCATCAATAAACCTCTCAAGTTCAGAGCAATCGCTTATAATAATTTCCTCTAGTAAAGGACAATGAAAAGCCAGAGAATAAGACAATAGCCATTTCACTTTGACGCACCTATCAACCTCAAGTTTTCTCAACTTTGGCAGGCTCATAATTGTGGCATGTGAGAAGATGCAAGTTCTCAATTCAGGACAACTCCGTATCCATAGCTCTTGTAACATGGGGAGAGAGTAGCTGATAGATGAATCTCGGAACACTTGTTCAAGACTATTCATTTCAAACAATCTTAAAGTAATTAAGTGTGAGAACACTTGTTGTGTTTGAAGCATGTTCATATCAAGGTTCTCGATGACGAATCTTTGATCTTGACAACACGATACCCCTAAGTGCTTTATCTGAAAATTTATATCTCTATGATCCCACCTCACATTATCTAGCCAAAGGTGGTTTGCCCTAAAAACGAGATCTTTCATTGATGAATTCAAATCAGAGACCCTGAAGCCTTCTATACATAAAGCTCTTAATGCTTCACCGCAACTATCCAAATATTTTTCAAAAGGATCATGGTCAAACGAAGACATTATACTGCATGTGGAATCATAGATAACATACCTCTCCAACCTTGACGGAGAAAATTTTTTTGGGATGACAGATTTTTTGTCCCAAAAGTATAATTCATCAAGCTGCTCACATCTTCCAATTACTTCTAAAGGGCTTTTCTCAATTTGGCAACCATATATATCCAAAAGTTTCAACATTTTCATTTCTACAATTCTAGCAGGTAATTCAACAAATAGGGAACCGCGTAAGTCAAGAATTTCCAATCCTTTAAGTTCACCCAAAAGAGATATGTCACCCAATATTTTCCCTCTAAGACATAAGGTGTGAAGATTTGTTAATGATACAATTGATTGGGGAACTGAACAACGATCAACCAAGCAAGGTCCCCAATTAAAGCCATATTGTATGAATGCCAAGACTTTGAGTGCTTCCATTGCTCCAACATCATCAATGAACCCGTGGGATTGAAGGAGCAGAATCTTAAGTGTTGGACAACACAGTTGTTTAAAGCACTTGAAATAATCCACATCCAAATTCCACAATGAGAGCGTCTTTACATCTTTCAAGCTTTGGTGGTTTCTAACCAACATGTTTGAAACCGCATGGCTATCAACCAAAATTGATTGACATTGCTCCTTTGCAATCCACAAAGCTACATCTCGAACTAAGTCATGCATTTTTACATGGGCTTCCTTATCTATACTTATTAACAAACAAGAATCTAACAAGATGTCAAGAGCTACTAAAATCTGTTGCCTCACATCCTCCATTGTGTCAGTAGTCTCCTCTAGCTCAAGTGTCCTCTTGCCAAATCGAATTAAGTCCTCTTTATGGATTTCATGATCTTCAGGGAACATAGAGCATAACAAGTAAAGCGACTTGGCTGTTTGATTTGGCAAACTATCATAACTCAATTTGAGACAAGCATAAGGGCTTCTCAAACCTCGTTCAATATTCATTGGTTGGAATTGTTCTAGTCTCCTTAGTGCCAACTCCCACGCTTCAATACGTTTTCCCTTTAAGGATCTTCCAGCTGCTACAATTGCAATAGGTAGCTCCTTGCACTCATCAATGATTTTCCTTCCCACATCATCAAACTCATTTGAGGAATCATTGCGCAGGTTCGCATGCTTCTTGAATAATTCCCAAGCTTCCTCCTTAGTTATCAAAGGGAGTTCAATCAAAGGCTTACAATCCATACAGACACAAACATTCCGAAGACGAGTGGTTAACAACACATGGCAACCTTCAACGAGTGAAATGCCAATATCTTTAAGCTGTAGATACTCCCAGACATCATCCAATACTATAAGAATCTTCTTCTTTTTCAATCCTTCTAATAGCCTTTGTACTCTCGCAGGCTGAGTTGTCTCTTGAAGTTGCAAGCCTATTTGCTCTGCTATTTGTTGCTGAATGTTCAAAATATTTGGGGGTTTTGAAACGACTACCGTGATGACCTTGTCAAAAAGCTTCAGCTCACCTAATTTCTTGCCCACTTCTTCTGCCAAAGTGGTTTTGCCTGATCCTGGCATACCATATAATCCCACCATCTTGTTCGTGCCATCTTTAATTGCCTCCAAAAGACGATTACAAGTTGATTTCCTTGAGTTGAAATCCACAAACTCTTTGGAAGAGTCGGTCATGCCATGAAGTTGCCTCAGTTGGGAAAATGTCTGAAAGTCAGAATTTTGTTTGAGATCCGTCATCTGTTTAGCCTTATTTTCCATTTGTTTGGATAATGAGTATCTAACTGACACATTGAAACAATTGTTTCGTCCTCGATCAAGCTCTTGTTGCAGCTTTTGCGCCTCTTCTAGGATAGCATTCACATCATCCAACCACTTCTTCACAGATGGCATTATGTCTTCAGTTTTTCGATCAGCTTCTTCCTTACGCTTTCTCACGTCTTCTAGTTTCACCTCCAGCTCTCGTCTTGCTTTTTCAAAGTCTTCATTAAATTTCCTAAAGCAGAACAAATGAGCAACTCCTTGTGAAATCGGACCCACCAAGTATTCTGCAACCTTTGACCCGATTGCGATCACAATCTCTGCCATCTAATGCAATCATAATTAATGCATGACTAATTAGTAATATATTCAGATAACCAAACTTACACTGTGTGTGTGTGTGATGCTTGAACACCGCACTTTTTAAGCCGACTATTTTAATAACAACGCCATTTTTTTCTAATCTTCTTTTCTTAATGTAAGCATTGGAACACAATAAAATACATTTTGTTTTAATAGGAAAAACCTAAAGCTTTTAATAATGTGAAAAGGGGGTTGCTCCCTCACCAAAACTGTGATAAAGTTGAGCCAAAAGATCGCAATTCAAGATCATTTAATAAATTTTATTTATTTAAATTGAAACAATATAATTAATCATAAAAATTTTAAGTTAGAACAATATCAAAATGCATATAATAAGAAGTTTAGGAAAGACTTGAGCCTTTTTTTTTTTGCTATAATTATAAAAATATCTAATAACATTAGTCTTATGTGATATGACATCTCCCATCTCATGAAAACTGATAAATCTTTTACGAGGAAGCAAGCTAAGTTATATACCCACAATAGACATCTAAAGTGACAAAGACATACAATAGACACTAAAAACATAATAAGCCTTTCGATAAAAGAAATAAAGCTAAAAACGTAAAAATAAATTATTCTTAACTTGAGTTCTTTAGCAAGGTACCGATTTCATTTGGTGATTAGGTTAACTGTCATCGCACTCACCACAAATAATAAGAAAAATCTAAAAAAAATAAAAAAGTAAATAAGTAAGTACATACACAAAAATAGCAAATAACAATTCACAGAAATTAGACTAATGATGCAGAAATGTCTACCAAAATGACTCTTAAATTATGGGATGCCTAAATACACAAAAATAGCAAATAAAAATGCACAGAAGTTAGTACAAACATATTATATATATTAATTTTCAAAGATTTCAAAGTCTGGAAATTCATTACTATATAATTATTGAAGAACAAAAAGAAGGGGAAGAAAGCTTACATGTGCTCAGAAAATGGTATTTATTGAAATAATTTTCAGGTTCATGATATTTCCTGATTTCTGATTTCTTTTCGACGAAAATATTCAAATTTTTGGGAAAATACTACGATTCGTCAACTGCATATTGTCTTATTACTGTGAGCTTCATCTCAGAATTTATATCACAATATATCAAACAATTACTTGCCAAAGACGATCCAATTAAATATTATTGTATTTTTTATATATATTTTTTAATATAGTTGACAATCCCTATTTTGTTATATATTTCCATATCTTATTTAAGATTTTTTTTTAATAAAAAGATCAAATATATTAATTAAAAGACAAATAAAAGCTCACCTAATACCAGTTATATGCGGACATAAATAGATGAAAAAGGGAAGAGAAATTCCTAAAAAGTCTGCTTTAAGAATTTTGTTGTTGCTATTGAGCTTAAAATGTTTTCCCGTATTAACAATGATATTAATATTGTTAAAAGGGAGGAAACTTAGATATTTTAACCTTATCTAGTATACTTAAACTATCTTCTTCCAATAAATTAGAATAATTGGATTTATTTTTTTTAAATATAAAAGTATTAATAACAAAATTTAGTTCGATGAACAAGAATCATAGATTAAAAAAAATACAAATATCCATATATCACCGGAAAAAATACAAATATATTGAAAATAAGTATTGCAATTTGCAAAGTTAGTATCAAAACTTTTTCATGTGGAATTCGGATGGAAAGAAAAACAAAAGCTCATGTTTTTATTTTTTTTAGTCACTCCTTCCCAAAACTTCATAACACGCCATACAAAATTTAGTTCATAATTACTACGCAATTCAAATTATTAATTTTTCATTATAATAAAAACAATAATCACAAAATTTTTCACAATAGACTCCAAAGACAGAAAAAAAAAATCACATCATTTATCTTTTGCTTCTATATGTTTTTTTTTTTGTTAAAAGAAATATAATTTATTGTCTGTAAAATAAAGAACTCATATTCCCTTGTTTATATGTAATATGAATATGGATAGGTGATAATTTTAGTGCTTTTTCAAACTAGAAAATATTCATTAATGCCTTATTTTAAATTTATTTGTCATCATATTTCCAAATGAAACACTTTTTTTTTTTGTAATAAATGATATTTATGTAACAGATGGAGAATTCCCAATCAAGTAAGAAGTATTCCTTCCGCTGTAATATGAATTTTTTGCCCCCCAAACTATAGTGACTATGTTTATATACGCATAATAATTATAGAAGTCATTTATTTAAATGGAAGTAATCCTCGTATACCACTTTCAAGAAAGAAACAAATAGTGATTTGATAAAGCCTATGATATTATGAAGCTTAAATTTTAAAGAGTTTGATTTCTACATATATTCTTTGTCGTAAATTTATTCTGAGATTCAAAAGAAAGAAAACAAAACTTGTAATCTTTTATGACGAAGCAATTTATAAAGCATAACTTATTAACATATATGAAACAATGAGTCTTTGCATAAAAAAATTAAAGTTAACAACATAAAAATAAATTATTCTTTACTCCTTTACAAAAGTATCAATTCATTTGGTGATTGAGAAGTTATTCCCTTACTATATTCATGACAAATAATAAGAAAAATATAAAATATAAAAATAAGCAAATAAATAAACGGAGTTCGACTAAATGGGTTATTGTGATATTGGTTATTGACCTCGAATATCCTAATGAAGTTAGATGAATAATGCAGAAATATCCACTTGAGTGACTCTCAAGTCAAATTAAGAGACATTGAAATCTTTTTTAATCTTAATATCATTTTGTTCTTTTACTAAAAAAATCAAATTAACATTTACTTTAAAAAAATCAAATTAAGGAATATGTCCAGCTACCTAAAAATAGGAAACAACAGTTCATCCAATTAATACAAATATATGATGTATATTAGTGTTCAAAAATTTTAAAGTCTTGAAATTCATTATTGTATAATAATTTAGGAATCCAAAGGAGGGGAAAAAAAGACTACAAAAACCAGTATATTAGCGATAATATTAGTAAAACAGTAAACTGATTAGTAACGAAAATTGTGTTGCTAATTTGCGTTTTTTTTTTTGGGGGTAAAATAAAGCTCATTAGTCATTAACAAAACTTGCTATGAAATTCGAGGAAAAAATAAATTCATTAGTCTAAAAATTCAGTTAATATAAATTCAGCATAAAATAAGAAAAGCGGGTAACAGATTTGATGTGTAATATTTTAATATTATTATGTTTGATAAAACTAATTTTAAAGGCAATAAAAAAATCATATTTGATTGAAAATATTTTAGGTCTTTATTGAAATAGTTTACGGGTTAGCGATATTGTTGATTTCTTTTTTGGCTTTGATGAAAAAATTCCAAATTTACATAAGTACTATGATTCAAATCAAAATATTTCAAATTACGACTAAGATTTTTCTAATAAGAAAAGGATCGCATGCTTCTTAAAACATAATTAGATTAGCACGGGATGTTCATATCTAAACTCGAATCATCAGAGGGGCCAAATTAAATATCATTTTTATTTTTGTAACAATACTTTAATACAATCATGATGTAAAACTAAACCAAGACTAATCTTATAACCATCAGTGGCTTGATAAATACATATTTAATTTAAATCCCAAAATAAAATTATTCCATATTTGGATGAGTTGATGAGTTAAACCAAAATAATTTATTTAAATTAAAAGCACGTTAAATAACATAAATTCAGTATAATATTAAAAGCACCTAACAAATTCAGTGTTTAATGAGGTACTATTTTTTCGGCCTGATAATATTATTATTCTTTTATATTTTTCTGTGGCCAAAACTTCTTTTATATTCTGAAAGTTTAGATAAGTTATATTCCATTAGTACTCCTCCAGTTCTAAATATAACACCTATTTTGTAATATAATTTACACTGAAAAATGGATCTTATATCTAGGACCAGAGGAGTATTAATTATTCTCGAGTTCAAACTCTGATGCGCAGATGCAAGAATAAAGAAGCAAAAAACAATTTGATATGTATCTAAATGATATTATTTTGAAACAAACAATATTAAAAAAAAAAAACATAGCAAAGAATCTTCAAGTGAATATATACCTGTTTAACAATAGATGAACTTGAAGATATTTGAGAAGCTTGAACAGTAAAGGCAGGTTGTAGAGAATGACTGAAACCGCTGCTGGTACGCATAAAGCAAGGTTGAATGCAAATATAAATGACGCAAGATAAGAAAGATTCAATATAACGAGAGACAAATGTAAATGAGTCAAAGAAGTTAATCTAACTGTTTAATATTTTAAAAAATTAAACAAAGGACCATCTAAGAATTCACCGATTGAACCAACATCTGAATTATACAAATCCAACTAATATAAATCTACTGTCACATAGCTAGAACATCTAGCAGATTCCTTTTGATGTTTCATTTTCTAAATTTTTTTTCCTGGCAAAATTAATTTAAGAATCAACATAACAAAGAATCTCCAAGACAATATTTATCTGCAAGATTGAAAGATGGCCTTGATGATAAGAGGGCATTGAATGATAGAAGAATGTGAATGGAGATAAGAAGCAAGTCCGAACTCTTTAAGGGAATAGATGATGAGGATTTGTTCCTTACTTAACCTCTTTAATTATGGGGACATGCCATAAGCTACATATTCATTCCTTAATAATAACTTACGCTATTGTTCTTTCCTTTCATTTAGGTTTCTTTTATGCTCTCATTTCCTTAAAGAGGAAGAAAATGGAAGTATTCCCTTCTTTCTTTGGCCCCAAAAGTAATTGTTATTTCAGTCTTAATATATCAAACAGACAAGGAAGATGTGATGCAAGCCACAGACAATCAAGTTATTCCCTGCATAGTGCTATGGTTGTCTAAAGGGAACTTCTATGCAAGAGACATTGGACAACTACGTAATTCATGGTTAATGCATACAAATATAAACAAACACATATTTGTATCTGGGAAACGAAACGAATGAAGAAGGTCTGGTTTCTAAAATCAAAATGACAAAGAAAAGCACCGGTCAACTTCCAAAATAAGTCACCACTTTGATTGGAGTCAAAAAGGAAAAAGATAATGTAATTACGGATGCTTGAACATATTTGTACTTAAAGAAAAAGATGGATTGATTCAACAAAAAAAAGCTGGCAACACTACAAAAACAGTTGATTGATTCTAGCGAGTCAATGTACACCATAAGCTGTTGCTCTCAAGCAAATGAAATACTCCATCAGCAAGTATGATTACAATTTGGAATAGACCAATGGTTGAAAAGTCTACCCGAGAAACCTACTTGATCTGGGGCATCTTACTGAAGGAAGAAACCTAATTACAATTTAATCTCTCAGGTTCACCTTTAACTATGGGTGTTCCAGCAGATCACGTCTGTTTTTAATTAACGGAATATGCCTACCTAAATAAATATAAGAGAATACTATACCTATGATGAAAAACTACTTGACATTGTTTCTAGTGAATACTTTTAGCACAATATTTTCTCCACAGCATTTAGCATCCTCAATGAATTTTTATAGATTTTTTTTTAATCGAGCAAAAAAAACAATTTTTTCTTAAAATATTTTTCGGTAATAATGAGTATCCTAAACTATATTTTGGTCTAATCTTGGTTATGAAGTTTTACGGTGTTAAGTGAATAAAAATCGTATTAAAATCATTTTAGAATCTTGAGTACTTCTGATTTTAAAAGCAATTTGCTTTAAAAATTAACTTAAAATGATAATTAAGTTACGTTGACCCATTTTATCGTCGCTAAAAGCATCACTTGAGATTTGAATTGACCTTCTATTAGTAGTTTATTACTCTTTTTCAAGGGTAAAGAAGATTTTTTATTCCTTAAATTATAAATTAATGAGTAAATTACTATTCCCACTGTCTCATTTTAAAAAAATAATTCATGTTTGTTAAAAAAAGTTTTCAAACAGGGATTTTTAACAAAATTTTCTAAGGAATTACTATGGTTGTTTAAAGGGAACTCATATGCCAAAGGCATAGGACAACAAAAGTAGACATGGAATCGTAGGCATCACACCCCTGGATGAGCAAGAAGAGAGTCTGGTTTGTAAAATCAAAATGAAAAAGGAAAGCACAAACCAACTTTCAAGATAAATCACTGATTTAATTGGACATCAAAAAACAAAAAAGATCACGTACGTAATTACAGACGCTTGAACATATTTATGCCTGAAGATGGGTTGTTTCGAGATAAAAAGCTCACACTACTACAAAATTCTGCTTACGGGATTATAATATAATTTGGAAAAGAGCAGCGGTTGAAAAGTCTCCCCGAGAAACCTACCGGATCTAGTGAATACTTTTAGTACAATATTTTCTCTCTTAAATTAATTTTTATACAATTTTTTCTTAAACTGGCCAAAAAAAACAACAATTTTTTCTTACAATATTTTTTTTAGTAACAATGAGTATCCTAAACTATATTTCGGCATAATCTTGGTCATGAAGTTTTACTGTGCTGAGTTTTATTAAGAAAATACTTTATGAGCACACAAAAATCTGAAATTTCAATTTTAATTTGCTAATAATATTTTAATTAAAAAAGAAGTAAAGAAAATTGTTCAACATGTGATGAGAAGCAGATCAGAAAATGAGAAACATACCGTGGAGTGTTCTTTCTGGAGGGGTCTGCTGGAGGTTGTGGAAGCAGAGGAATGTCCGGCTTTTCAGAGCTGAGAAAGCTTCATACTTTGAGCGTATGAGTGCTGGGCTGAGGGAGGCTGTAGATGTAGGGGAACCTCCGATGAGCTCACCACTGATGGATGCTGAAGAGGTGAGCCCGATGTGGCGAGTTGTGGGGGAATCCTTCGTGATGAAAATGGGGAGTGGATCTGTGGCTTATATCACACACACACACACACACACACACACACACACACAGAGGCAGGGAGAGGTCGGAGTACTTAATTTAAGTATGTTGTGAGTATTTATCGCAATAGTGATTCTACAATTTTTTTTTCCCAAAAAAATAGAGACCCTAAAATGAAATCGAGAGACTGAGGAACAATTTATTCAATTTTTATAATTATCATTTCAATATGTTTTTGACAAAAATTGAAAAACTAATTATTTTAAGTATTTTCATTAGTCAGGGCAACATTTTACAATGTAAAACATATATTTGTGCGTTTCTGTGTTGGATATTATCATAAAAGAATTTATAAATATTTACTTAAGAAAAAAATATTCAAAAAAATTTACTCAAGAACTTAAATTTTCAAGTCACAAGCCCTTAACATAATATATTAAATATTCCCTGACTAAAGATGTGTGTAAAACTTTATAATATAATTATTCATCGTTTAATAATTTAAATCTGGAGTTTAAATAATGACTAAAGACACATTAAAAACTAATAAATATCTTAAGTTAACACAAGCTGAATGTAGTATAGTTTTGTAAAACATGTATTTCTAAATTCCATGCAAAAAGAAGCATATATTTTATATACCCACATAAAAAATTTTCTTCCCCTTCCCTTCCCTTCCCTTCTCCTCATGTCAAGCGAACCCCTGGAGAACACATAAAATGAAGAAATAATATTATAGAAATAGACCATGGGGCTCGAGGCGTGGTGTGGCCGGTAGTTGTGGGTAGCTGATAGCCACCAGTCAATGAGTCTTTAAAAAGTGTTTTTAATCTTTTTTTTTTTAGCGTGTTAGGTAAACTGACCCTTCGGCTTTGGACTTCTGAGAGTGAAGGCTCGAGTCCCTGTCAAAAATACTCCTCGCTTTTTTTTCTCTTCTTGCTTACAAGACAAGTTGAGGGTAATAAATATATAAAAATATTATTTTAAAAAAGAAACAAAAGGAGTGGTTGATACGCATAAACATGTATTCTATGTACTTAGATTTGATCCAAAATATAAACTAAACTTTATTTATTTTTGTTTCTAAAAAAATAACTAAAATCAACTTAAAATAATAAATATGTAAGACATATATTTATTTTTCCAAATATACCTCTGTTAATAAAAAGAATAGGTAAAAGATGTAATAAATAAATTAAAGAGAAAATAGAATATATGAGATAAAATAAAAAAACTCATTAAATATTTGGACAAAAGTTAATATTATTTTATAAAAAAACCAACCGTTTCAATAAAATTTAGTTTATATTTTGAATTGAAAGAAGTATAATATTAAAAATATATTATTCACAAGTTGGTGGATTCAATTTTGTATTGTCTTTCTTTCTCCTCCAGTAGGGCTAAGGTTGCCTCATTTTCCCTGAACGTTCAGCTAAATATCTAACCCATACATTTAAGAAAGATATCCCTTAATAAAATAAAAAAATTAAAAAAAATATGTTTTATAATGATAAAGGGAAGGAGCAAGGAAGTGAATGGCCTAAGGAACCAATAAGAGGCCTTCCGTGTGTTTATGGAGGAATCAGTCAAGTCAAGATAAAAATAAAACTATAATTTTAGAAATAATTTTATGATTTACAAAATAAATATATAGGAAAATATATTTTGATTTGTAAAAAAACATTTCTAAAAAATACTGATGTACTCATCTAAACCCCTCCAAAGGAACAAACAAATGCCATATAAATCCAAATTTTCAAAGATTTTTATCATTTACTCTGGCTAAATTGAAATGACGAGGAATCCCACGCAAGTGGGTCCACTTAAGTGGACATTATTATATCTGGCCAAATTGAAATGACGAGGAATCCCACTTAAGTGGGTCCACTTAAATGGACATTATTAGACATATGGAATGGTGAGCATCTTTGAAATTTGGATTTATATGGCATTTGCTTGTGAATTTGGTGACACTCACGGTAAGTTGTTTTAGCTTAAGCACTTGTTAGAATTACTAGTAGCTCTTTCAAAAATATTTTTTAAATTTACATAAATTTAAATTTAAGATTTCGAGTTCAATTCAAAATCTTTTTCACTAGAATTAACGCCACTTGTTTTCTTCATGTATTTATTATGTTTAATCAATTTTAATTAATTTCTTAATTATATAATTTAATTATTTGTATTTGATAAAAAGAACTGAAATGAGTATTTGTCTAGAAAACAAAAAATTTTTAGGCGTTAAAATGGACAAATCTGCTAGGTGTTACTTAGCTGGCATACATTACACACCTACCTGATTGACTGATTCCTCCCTAAACACACGGACGGCCTCCTAGGCCATTCACTTCCTTGTCCCTTCCCTTTATCATTACAAAACATATTTTTTAATTTTTTTTAATTTTATCAAGGGATATTTTTCTTAAAATGTATGGGTTAAATATTTAGCTGAACGTTCAGGAAAAATGAGGCAACCTTGGCCCCACAGGAAGGGGAAAAAAGGCAATACAAAATTGAACCCGCCAACTTGTGAATAATATATTTTTCAATATTATACTCCCTTCAGCTAAATATTCGATCCTTGAGATATTGTGTATGAAAAAAATACTATTAAAAAGGATCCCCACCACAATGCTTTATAGTATCTTGAGAAATTATTCTCTTACCACTTAGTTGGGAGATAACCAAAAAAGTATGTGGTGAGTATTTATCGCAATAGTGATTCTGTTTTTTTTTTTTTTGCCAAACAAATAGAGACCCTAAAATTAAATCGAGAGACTGAGGGGAAAATTTAATAAGTTTTTGACAAAAATTGAAAAACTAATTATTTTAAGTATTTTCATTAGTCAGGGTAACATTTTACAGTGTAAAACATATATGCGTGCGTGTCTGTGTTGGATATTATCATAAAAGAATTTATAAATATCTACTTAAGAAAACAAATATTCAAACAAATTTACTCAAGAACTTAAATTTTCAAGTCATAAGTCCTTAACATAATATATTAAATATTCCCTGACTAAAGAGGTGTATAAAACTTTATAATATAATTATTCATCGTTTAATAATTTAAACTTGGAATTTAAATAATGATCAAAGACACATTAAAAACTAATAAATATCTTAAGTCAACACAAGCTGCATATAGTATAGTTTTGTAGAACATGTATTTCTAATATTCCATGCAAAAAGAAGGATATATTTTATATACCTACAGAATTTTTCCTCCTCTCCCCTTCCTTTCATTTCCCTCATGTCAAACGAACCCCTAAAAACACATAAAATGAAGAAATGGTTTTATATTTAGGACCAGAGGAGTATTATCAAATTTACCAACGAAAATTAATCTATAAGATCAAAATGAAGCCGCGGGAGGAAGTGTTGTGTAAGACAGTGTCAACTTAGACTAACGGCTTTTTAAACATAATGATTGGCATTATTGACAGAGTGAACAATAAGGGTTAAATAAAAAGAAAAATAACTACGTAATTCGGTCTCAATATATCAAAGAGAGAAGAAAGAGGTGATACAAGCCACAAACAATCAAGTTATTCCCTGCATAGTATTATGGTTGTCTAAAGGGAACTTGTATTCAAAACACACTGGACAGCTACATAATTCATGGTTAACGCATGCAAATGTAAACACACACATATTTGTATCTGGGAAACGAAACGAATGAAGAAGGTCTGGTTTCTAAAATCAAAATGAAAAAGAAAAGCACCAGTCAACTTCCAAGATAAGTCACCACTTTGATTGGAGTCAAAAAAGAAAAAGATAATGTAATTATGGATGCTTGAACATATTTTTACTTAAAGATAAAGATGGATTGATGCAAGGAAAAAAGCTTGCAACACTACAAAAGCAGCTGATTGATTCTGGCGAGTCAATAATGTGCATCATAAGCTTGTTGCTCTCTACCAAATGGAATGCTCCATCAGCAAGTATGATTACAATTTGGAATACAGCAATGGTTGAAAAGTCTGCTTGAGAAACCTACTTGATCTGAGGCATCTTACTGAATGAACAAACCTAATTACAATTTAATCTCTCATGTTCACCTTTAACTATGGATGTTCCAGCTGATGAGGTCTGTCTTTAATTAGCCGAACATGCCTACCTAAATAAATATAAGAGAATACTATAGTTATGGTGAAAATCTACTTGACATTGTTTCTAGTGAATAGTCTTAGCACAATATTTTCTCCACAGCATTTAGCATTCTAAATTAATTTTTATACAGTTTTTTTCTTAAGCTGGCAAAAAAAAAACAATTTTTTCTAAAAATATTTTCCGGTAATGATGAGTATCCTAAACTATATTTTGGTGTAATCTTGGTTATGAAGTTTTACGGTGTTAGAATTTTGAGTACGTCTGATTTTAAAAGCAAATTGTTTTAAAAATTAACTTCAGATGATAATTAAGTTCCGTTGACCCATGTTATAGTCGCTAAAAGCATTACTTGAGATTTGAATCGACCTTCTATTATTAGTTTATTACTCTTTTTCAAGGGTAAAGAAGATTTTTTGTTCCCTAAATTAATAATTAATTTTTGAGTAGATTACTATTCCTACTGTGCCATTTTAAAAAAATAATTCATGTTCATTAAAAAAAAGTTGTTAAAAATAGTTACTTCTTATAAAAATTAATTACATTTTTTTTTACCTCAGTTAGTGTTTACTCCCTCCAATTTATAATATAAATTTTATTAGAAGAAAAAAATTTGTTTCAATTACATTTTTTATGCTATCCTTTAGGTTTCTCTTATACTGTTTTTTTCTTGAAGATGAAGAAAATGAAAGTGTTTCCTTCTTTCTTTGGGCTCCAAAATAATTGTTATTTCAGTCTTAATATATAATGAGAAGGAAAGATGTGACACAAGTCTCACTAATTTGATTGGAATCCAAAAGGGCAAAGGTAATGCAATTAAAGATGCTTGAACATTTATTAATGAAAGAAGGTTGTATGCCCTCAATATGTTTCATTTTTCTATTTATTTAATCAAAGATGAGACCAAGTGGCTCAATATGAGTGGGCATGAGATGAAACGTGTTTCAGAGCGCTCATATAATGAATTTGTTGACCAACTTTTTCAAAGAAATATAATTATGAGATTTAAAGAGATTATTAACATAAATTATGGGCAATATTAAGAAGGAATAAAGCTTGTTAATTTCATTAGCGTAGATTAACAAGTCACGATTTCAACCTAAACACTTGATTATTACTCGTGGTTGAATGTGCCTAATCCAGAAGCCATTACATATCAAGATTCAAGAACATGAGGCTAAGCTTTAACTCCTTCGGTTAATTAACCATGCCGACATGGTCTAAAAATATGAGTTGTCATTTTTTTTTTCTGGTGACTAAGGTTTTTTTCCCCACTGGGAATGGGAGAAGTTGGTGGAAGCCTTCAGCGATGGTAAGCTAGAACTCACGGAAGACAAATGTGCTCTGTTCATCCGCAGTGCTCTACTAAAGTCATCATTTTTCTTCTGGAAAAAAGAAAAATCTACTGGTGTCTCTCTTACTGCCACCACATGAAGTTTTCAGCTATTGTGTTTGATCTTATTCTATGGAGAGTGCCCTGTTTTAAACAGAATTTTAGTGGAAGTTTTCAGTTTTTTTTTTTTAATATTGACAACTATATCGATTATACAATCAGTGTAAAAGAGTGAGTTCAACAGCAGCTAAAAAGGTATGATGATCCATTCCCTTCTTCTTCTCTCAATTTTCTTTCTTTACTTTCTCAGTCTCTCCCTTTGTGCTTCTTAACTCTCTCTCTCTCCCCTGTCTTCCAGCCACCTATTAATTTGTTAGAAGGTCTCCATATCTGTGTGTTTGTGTGTAGCTTTAATTAAAGCAAAGCTCCGTGTATATATCTGTGTGGCTTCTGACTTTTTCTAGAGGATTTTCAGTTTATTTTACGTCATACCTCCGGATGATTTTGGCCGCTAGCAGCCAGGGATATACGACTAACCCGACCCGGCAGCGATGTTACCCTTTTGCTTTTGGCCGATAACGAACAAAAATCGATGTTCTCCTCTGTCCACAATGATACAGAGGATCCGGCGGTGGGGAAAAAAAAACAAGAAGAGTTTTTCCCTGTCCAGATTTGAAGAGAAAAGTGGAAGGACAGAAAAATACAGGAGAAATAGGGTATAAGGCCTATCTAATTTTTTCTGACTTTTTTTCTCCACATATGGAGAGAAAAACTCACATCCCTTATATGTCCTCCTCCAAAATAGTCTAGTAATATCCCATTCCTATGTTTGATGCAAAATTTTCTTTTTATTTTTATTTATGGCTACTTCATAACTCAGCAAATTAATATTAATAAATCATCTCACTGTATTATGGCCAAATTCAAAACCAGCACGCAAACTCCATTATTAATATGTACATGTTCATATATTTCAAATTTTATTTTAAATTCTGATTATTAATATATAATTTATTTATTATTAATATATAAGTCATGACATAGATGATGAGTGATATTATTTCTTCACAATCATCCCTCAATTTTTTTTAACTTGTTTCCACTGAGGATTATAAAGCATTTGGATTCATGCTTTGTAAGTTCAATAAACAGAACATTTATGTTTCTAGCTTTAGTAACTTTTCAAAAACTCTCAAGACTATTACAAACACATGATATATATAAATTTTCAAAGATTGTCCAATATATCAGCAACTTGCAAAAAGACAGACCAAATTAAAAATTATCTTTTTTAATTAATTTTATCCTAAGATAATCATGATGCAAAATAAAACTAACTTTTTAACTATCAGTTGTTTGATACATACATATTTAACTTAAAACTGAAAATTGAATCATTCAAGATTTGGGTGATTTAAATTAAAATAGTTCATTTAGATTAAAAGCATGTTCAATAACATCAATTCAGAATAATATCGAAAGCACCTACAAATTAAGTGTTTAACGCACTATTATTCTGTGGTTTGAAAGTACTCCTCCGATCCTAAATATAAGACCCTTATATACACTAGTATAAGGGTATTATATTTAGGACCGGAGGAGTATTATTACTCTTTTATAGTCTGAAAGTTTAGATAATTAAGTTAGATTTTAATGAATAATATAAGTTAAAAATAATCTGATTCCTTTCACTGGTATATATTTCCCAAAATAGACAATTCATCAAATTCAGTAGTAAATTTCAATTAATATAGATACAATGTAATACGCAAACATTAACATCTAACAGATTTCACTTTTGATTTTCTAATAAAATTTTGATTCAATCCAAATAAAATGGAGTGTCCTCAAATCAAAATTTACCATTGACATTGATTTTAGGAATTCAAGGGAAGCAATAAACGACTGAGTATTGACAAAAGTGACTTGCAGAGAAATGTGAATATCAAATATATATATACATTTTTATATATGGGTTAAATAAAGGTTATTTTTGCCCAAAAAGTATCGTTGCGGCCTTGCAGGTACATATATTTGCTCAAAATTGGTCACATGTGTATTTTTCTCTCCAAATTAATTACTCTAATTTTGTTCTGTTAATACCGTTAGTTTCTGTATAGGGGCTAGCGGTACTAACAAAACAAAGTTACGAAGATTAATAGTGTTAACGAACTAAAACTTAAGTGTTTTAATTAAGAGAAAAAACACACAGATACTAAATTAAAAATTAAGATAAACAATAGATACCTATAAAATGGTTTTTTCTGAAAATATTTGCGAGGAGCTTTAAGCATCCAAGAGTTTGTTTTATCTCAATGTCATATTGGAATTGTTAAAAAATAACAAAGTCACTCCTAACCGTTAGAAAAATTTAAAAAAAAAAAAAACTAAAGTTGATTGCTAATATTTTTCAATAGTTAGAACAGTATTGCTCTTTTGAAAATACTTTCAGAGTGATACTAAACTAAACTACTTTCAAATACGCATAATTCCTTGTTGGATATATGCCACGAGGGCAAAAATCACCATTAGCCCTCTCTACATATAACAACTGTAAGCTTATCGTAGAACAGAGAAAATACAGATATTTAACCTTATATAATTGAACTACTTGTTTCCAATAAATAAATATAAATGGATTTAAGAATTAAAAAATAAAAGTATTAATACCAAAAGTTAGTTAGAGGGTGAATCATATATTTGTGTGGAATTCAGAGGCAAGAACGAAGAAAAATCATATTTTTACCTCTTTTTTTTAACCTATATTTCCCAAAACATCGTAAGACGTCATATAAAATTTAGTCCAGTATTATTACAATGTTCAAAGTATTTATTTTTCACTATCATCTTGATTGCCAAAAGAATGCTAAAACAAATTTGTCATCATAGAATCCAAGAACAACGAAAAAAGATCACATTTACACATTATTTTAATTATGTTCTCTTGTTAAAAGAAATACAATTTATCGTCATGTAAAATAAATAACTTATATCCTGTTATTTACCTGTAATATGAATTGACTTAATTTTGATGATTATTAAGGCAGAACAAGAATTAATGGAAAGGAAAACAGAAGGATGATGATTAAAACTGCTTCTGAAAAAGTTAAAGAAGAAAAGAAACAAGAGTGTGAAACTATGAGGCTTTAAATAAATAAACAAAATTAAAACAAAAAGGAAAAGAAATTATTCTTTACTTGAATTTATATGTAATATAACTTTATACTTTGGAAAAAAAACAAACAAAGGAAACATTATGATTTCTCGTTTGAAATCTGCTCAGACATTTCCTCATTCCTAGGCCGCGACTGTAAGTGAAAATAACATGAGATAAATAAAAGCTAAAATACCTCATTATATTTAAAACCAAAAAATATTCACTAATGTCTTGTGTTAAAGTTATTTTTCATCATATTTCAACATTAAATTTTTTCTTGTAATAATAATATTTATGTAACAGAAAGATAAACTCCCAACAATATGATATGAGAGGAAAAACTGCAATGCATCTCTCGTCTCTCATATTATAAATATAAAATCAAGTAAAAAGTATTCATTTTTCTGTTTTTTTGCCAATTAATATAAAATCTAAATAATAACATCAAAATCAATAATGTGTTACTTCTAATATTCTCATGCTACTTAAAAGAAATGGAATAAAACGAGATGTTTCATTAAAAAGAAAAAGAGTTAAAGGAGATATAAAATAAAGAAATGATAATCTGATAATTACCTGGAAAAGGATCCGGTGATAATATTGATATCTTTTGAGCCAAAAACCAATGCAGAAGGATAATAACTGAAACTATTTAATTATGAGAGTACAAGAAAATCAGGAATTCTCAAGTTAATTATAGTATACTAGAAGAAATTATAGACAACAATGTAAATTAATCATTAATCAATACCTTTAAAAATAATACTTATCCAGTTCTAAATATAATATCTATTTTGTAGCGCATATTACACTACAAAATAGGTCTTATATTTGAAATCAGAGGAGTATAACAAAATGGACAATTTTTTTCTTAAACAAGACTTAAAGTATTTCCGATTTTCGTTCTCGGACAATACTTACATCAAATTCCTTTATATTTATTATGTCAAATTTTCTGATAATACAAAGTCATCTGTCTTATTTTTAATATATTATCATTTAATTATAAACTCACATGAAAAAAAAATATAATACACGACTCTATATGATTGAAGAACACTTAATCTAAGTATTTTCCTTCTCAAAATTGTATAACTTAGCTCCAAATTATAGAAGTCGTTTAAGTGGAAAAGTCCTTGTGTATTTATGTACATGAATTTTCATTGTATAATCATAAGCTTAGCAGACAACAAAATAAAATACAACTGAAATAAAATAAAAAGAATTATAAAATATTTGCTCAGTTAATTACCTCAAACTCTGCAATCAAATTAGACAGGAAAAGAAACTAAATGACCCTGGAATCAGATTTTGTGATGCCCACCTTCAAGAGAGAAACAAACGGTGATTCATTTAATTAAGCCTATGATATTATCCATCTTAAATTTTAAAGAGTCTGAATTCTACAAATATTTATTGTTGTAAATTTATTGTGAAATTCAAAAGAAAGATGCAAAAATTGTAATTTTTATAATGCTCTTTCACCAAACTCTATAAAAATTTGGGATAATTACTCATAGGTACCAAGTAAGAAAACTAAATACAGATAGATGCCAAAAATATCATAGTTACAAATTAAACTTGTAAATTTACAAGTCAAATTGTGCCATTTACACATCAAATTTAACAATTTATTTTTGCATGTCAAATTACCATATTTACAAGTCGATTTGGGTCATTTACAATAATGTCAAACTTTTGAAAAAGTAGAATTCCTTCTGACTTGCCATATTTTATGGCTTGTTTGATTCTATTAATGTATTTTTATATTATCAGCACAATTCTGTGGAATAATTTTTTAAACAAAAAACTAGAGAAAAAAGTCTGTTTGAATCATTATTTTAAAATTTTAAAATCATATAATGGTAAAGTGAAAGGTAAATGGAATATTTTGCTTTAAGTATTAGCGTGATTGTTATTACAATGTTCTTTGCCTCTTTAATTTTGTAGGAAAAAAGTAAGAAAATATTAATAAGATGTTCTGATTTCTTTGTTTTCAGAACAAATTTCCGAACAAATAAGTGAACATATATTTTCAAACATGGTTTTTTTAATTGCTTTTGTTTTCCAAAACAAAAAAAATGTTTTTAAAAAATTAAAAATGCAAGCAGGCCCTTAACCATTGACTGCCAAAGGAAAAAAAGATCAAATGTAAATTTAGAACATGGCTACACGTAAATTAAATTCATATTATTCTTTTTTTTTTCATTATCATCTCAATAGCCAACCATATGCTGCGGGGGAAAAAAACAAGAAGATCAAATGTTCCCTTGTGAAAGGCAATGTAATTTATCAACATGCATAAAAAATTAAACAACTTCTGTTAGCTAGTTCTGTTATTTAATTTACCTTTAATATGAATCGATGATCATCAGCACAAAGATGATGATTTGATCTTCTTCTGAAAATGCACTAAAAGAAACAAAAGTGCAAACGAAGAGGCATTAAATAAATAGGTAATATTTAAGTCCACTATAAAGAAATTATCTTTAAGAATCAATAAAACCAACGTATCTCCAAGATAGCTAATATTTAATTACCTGTAAGATATATAGATGAGCTTGATGATATCTCAGGACTCCGAACAGTACTAACTTACGGTTTTTGCAAATTTCACGGAGGCAACAAAATAGCACAAAACAAGAACAAACAAGAGATGAATGTGAATGAATAGATGAAGAAAGATTAAACTCATTGAGAGATAATAAAGGCATGATAAGAATTTGTTCTTTACTTGAGCTCTTGAATGATATGGAGATACTAATTCCAAAGTTAAAGTAAGCTTCACATTCATTTCTTAATTTGAAAGTTATTCAATGCATTTTCATTGCTTGAGCTTTGTTGCATTGCATGTTGCTTTCATCTGCTTCTATTCTATGCGTTGTTCCTTTTTTTCTTCCCTCTCCCCCTAAGCATAGATATACTCCTATTAGAGGTAATCTTATTTAAGGCACTATCGTGCATTAAGTATAAGCATCTCTTCTAGCAAAAATTTGAACCTAATTCATCACGTTACTACGAATTAGTCCCATATGCTTATCTATTTTTTTCACTCATTCTCTCTCCCCTCACCCTGTGGATAAGTAAAGATGTTTAAGAAAATTGAGATACATTTTTTACAAGTTTATTTTCCTCAACAAATTTTAACCAACTTTTTGAATTATGCAATTTAGTTATTTAAAGCTTCTATTTTGAGCCGGATGAAGTAAATGCATAAGAAAGTACTATCCCTAGTCTATAATACAAATTATACTTCATATTACGAATTGTGTTATAAATTAGATCTTATATTAAAGACAGGAGGTAGGACAATACTTATACCAAGTTATTTATTCACTAGTATTTAATAATAAATTCACATGAAATAAAAATAACATATGACTATATATGATTGAAGAACTTTAACCTAAGTTTTTTTTCCATGGGATAATAGTGTAATATTGTATTTATTATGTGAATTTCTTTTTGTTTTTTTTTTTTTGGGGTTGTGCTTGGAGCCTATGGAGAAGATTTTAGGAGTATGTAATAAATCTTGAATCTCAAATCTCATTTATTACCTATTTTAGATAGTTTGATGGCTCTAAAGTGAGCCCTTCATGGCCTGACCTCTATCATATAATTTGAATATCAGTCTAGAAAGATCTTGACCAGTTTGGCACATGAAAACTCGAACTTGTCCAATATAACTTTATGATAATTGTAAATCTCAATAAGGCCGGTCATATATGATATATTAAAGAAATAAAAATAAAAATAAAAATGTCAAATAATTGTCTGACGAAAAATTAATGTGTCATTCCTCCTTAATTCAAATCCCAACACAACATTTTTTTAATTGGTTTTTAGAGTTTGTTCAAATACACAAGTGTGTTGAAAATAAAATAAGAAACCCATACAACTATTAATTACCTTGAATATATATCTTGTATACAATCTAAAAAGTTGTCAAGTCATGAATCTAAACTAAAATATAGTTTCTATATATCAGCAAATCTGAGATTCCCAGATGAATGAATTAAATAATTAAATAAAATGTGCAAGAATATGTACAGAAAAATATATACTGTAAAAAATTCAGAATGTCATGAAATAAAAAGGTTGGTAAAGAAGGAGCATTTTACCACAGATTGAAGGGCTAAGCAGATTTCAAACATATTGCCACCAAACTAAAGCAAGATTTTGGTTGAGAAACATGACATTGCGACCTTCATTTGCCTGTGTTGGAAAATTTCAAGCAATTGCTGCCTCCACCTTTACATAAGCATTACTCTGAAACAAAGTATATTTCACGCAAGAAAATTTCCAGCAGTTGTTTAGTATATGGAATTGATTTTACAATCTGAAGAAATGAGTCAAATGACTCAAACTTATGATTATAATTTAAAAAAAATGATGTCTTTTAAAAGTGAATAAATTGGAGGAATGATCATTAATGATGAATGGGACGAAGAGATTTTAAATAAAAGTTGAACCATCCATATCATCTAAATCTCTGACAGAAACAAAATCCATATCACCAAAATACTAATACTGTACATATCATTAATGATTTGCTTTTTCACAAAGTACAGGAGGGAGAAGCATATAACTCAAACTGGAAACATAAGTATCCAGACTCACCACCAATGAATTACTCCCATGAGAAAAGCTGCCCAGAATAGAATCAAAAATTGAAGAACAAAAACTTTGAAGAACCAAGAAAAAAACATGCTCTGGAGCGTGCATTCTTGGTTAAACTCGAAAGATCCATTTTATTGGGATTCAGGATAGAAGATTGATTGTAATGAGGGAGAAAGTTAGTCAAAGAAAGCTTGATACAAGGACTTGTCTAGCTTTAAAGGTGCCTTCTTTATCTGCATCGTTGGTTCCTCCCCACCCTCGCCTCGCATGATAGCTATTTGCCCGTTCATTTCTAAAACTGATAAAGCCAGCTCCCCACTCGGGTCCTCACCTAACCGTTAAAACCAAGACTAGAATCATCTAAAAAAATAATAAGACCAAAATCATTCACCTTCAACCAAGATGAAAGATACGGTTCACAAAGCAACAAAAAGGAAATCTGAATCAAAGACAAAAATGAAGAACATAACTTTTCCCACTTGCCTGGGTGAGATTCGATGGCAGAGGAGGGGGTTAAAGTGCTCAAAAACCTGAGATGGAACGCCCCAGAGGGTATTCAAAATTTGAAAACCCTTGGATTAGAGAGATGAGAATGTAGGGGAGAGAAGTTTGATCACAACCTTCTGGAATCTTTCTTTCGGGTTTGATGCTTGAAGGAGGGGAGACATTTGCTCAGTCAAATGATTTTGAATTTTGAATTTGAATGGAACTGTCTCTCTAGGGACCGACCCAAAACGGAAATAGATTCTCTCTTGTCTCTAGAGTTGTTGGCCTCTTCTTCATTTGCATGTCTCTGCAACTGCGATTTAGCCTTCTACAGTTCTGCATCACTGCGACTCTGAATGCTGCTTCACTCTCTTGTCTCCTTCCTATCTCCCATCTGCTTGGCTTCCCGCTGAACACACTCGAAAAGCGCTCTTGGCTTTGTTTGGTTGGGGTTTTTTGGAGGGGAGGGGAGAGGATGTGTTTGGTTGGGGGGAAGGGAGGTTAGAAGAGGGGAGCTAAAAAAATTTGTCCTTTTGTGCTCCCTTCCCCTCCCCTCCTCGCCTCCCAAATTGAGGGTTTTTGGAGGGGAGAAAAATATTATGAGAATCTTGACAAATATGTCCATGCTATTTTTTGAATATTCCAGTGGTGCCTTTTTGATTTGTTTTTGGTTTCGCATGATTACCTTCACATTCCCTTTCGCAGTCGCTCAATTATATACACACACACAAATATAATATGCATATATGTTAATATATTAATTAATTATATATATTAATATATATTATAATTATAAAATGACACTATTAATATCATATATTTTTTATTTCCTAATATGTGGAGGGTATTATTATATAGTTAAGGTCTTGTCTTTTTCTCTCCCATTCACTTTTCTCATATATATTATACTTTTATTTCATAATTTTTTTTATCACATATAAGTGAGGTAATTGGTTTTTTTGAAATTGATAAATTAGGAAATAATAATTTTGATATAAATATTATAATAAAAGAATAAATCAATATAAATATAAAGATAAGAGCATATTTGTCAATTTATAATCCCCTTCCCTCCCCTCCCCTTGTGAACCAAATAAGAAATCTCCCCTCCCTTCCAACCAAACAAAACCCATGACCTCCCCTCCCCTCCCCTCCCCTCCCCTCCCCTTAATAACCTCCCCTTCCCTCCCTCCATTGAACCAAACATAAGCCTTTAGTCTAAGCGAACCTTTTTTATTTATGTTTTTACTCATACAATCTCTTCTCTCCTCCCCACCTCCTTTCCTTATTTTGGGTGTTGTGTATTTTTTTAAAAATTTATTACACTTGAATTTTATAATTTATATTAACAATATTCTGAAAAGTTAATTATAAAAATTTCATAAGATTATAGGGAATAATAAGTGATCGTGCTAAGATTTTTTTTAAGAAAAACTTATAAGGATATGAAATAATTGAAACAATAATCTTCAACAACTTAAAAAAATAATTTTTCCAATGTTTTTTCACTATTTAAAAAAGGCAAGAAAGAAAAAATATCTTATTTTCATTCGTAGTTATTACCTTGTATTTAAAATAAAAAAGTTACAAATTAAAATTTTTATAAGATTATAGTGAATAATAAAAGATGGTGCTAAATTTCGGTTTTTAAAAGATATGAAATAATTCGAAAAATAATCTTCAACAACCTTATAAAAAATGCTGGTGAAAAAAAAAAACCTTATAAAAACATAATTTTTCCAGTCTTTCATTCCTGTGTATCTAAAAAAGATAAGAAAGAGAAATATCTAGTTTTCAACGATAATTCTTGTAATGTATTTAAAATAAAGAAAAGCAAGTTACAAAGCAAAAATTTTACAAGTTTACGGTGAATAATAAAAATTTCTGCTAAAATTTTGTTTTCAAAAGGAACTTCAAAGGATATGGAATAATCTAAAAAGTAATCTTCAACAACCTTTAAAGCAAGTTATAATGTCTTTTTTGACCATCATAAAACAATGTTGCACGCAGCCACTTAACGGAGTATAATATTGCATGAGAGAGAGATCTAGAGAGAGGCGGACATCATTTTTTAGTGGGACATGTGAACACATCTAGACGTGGCTTTAATCCAAATGATTGATAAAAATGAACATCTCATTTGGAATTTACAAGAATGGAGAAACCTAGTTCTACTTCCATTTTTAATATAATACCTTCCCACCAAAATTATCAATATAATTATGAGCTTAAAATTAACACTTAAGCTAAGTAGCATTTCTCTTCATTTAGAGACTCATTATTTATAAACCATGAATAATAATATACTATTTTCGGTTTTTAATATATTATAAATTAATATATAATCTAATGATGCTCATAAATATTTTAAAAAAATTATGTAACATATCTTATAATTAAGTAATTTAGTACTTTTTTAATCTCTCAAAATTAGTTAACCACATGACCGGAGGTAGCACTTTTCTTTCTTACAAATGTCAATACATGATTGTACTGAAATCTGAATAGGATTTTAGAAACTTATTTGTCCTCTGAAGATATATTAAAGGATTAGAAGTTAGTTTATTGCAGTTGTTGTTGCATCTGATGGTTTGGATAGCCATGTCTGCCCGAAGTGGCATTTCTAGATGAGGCATCCCAATGCCATGTGAAGCACCCTTTTTTATTTTAGAAAAATTTGATATGCAAATGCAAGTTTTATAAGTTCTCTAATTAGCTAATTAAGTCTTTCCATTTATTTTTTTTGGGCCCTTATTATCCTCTCAATTGTATATATTAGTCTCTATATTTATAATTTATTTCTAATATATAGACATGTAGTGCTTTTTTTTTTTTTTGGTTGGGTGATAACCTGTAGTGCTTATTTGGCCAAAGGTTACAGGTAGTACGAATTTAAGAAATACTAAGAAATATTACTTCAGATCTTTAATATAAAAGCTAGTTAACTATTTTGATAGATTAAGAAAACTAATTAAGTTAGTTATTTGTAATAAATAGATATTGTCTTTCTTAAAATATCCTTGCTAGTCAAGTATATTGGCTAAAACTACCATCATTGCAAGAACTACTTTAGGAAAAAATAGATAAATATGAGAGATAAAATAATAAATCAAAATGTACTCCATAACTTCTTTCCTAATTATTTTTTTGAAAAAGATAAATTAATGAGGAGTTATAGTATTTTCTTAAACACACGTTACTCGATACATTCTACTAAAATCTCTTTTTCTAATAAAGTGACTGTTAGCATAATAAATTTTTTACTTTTATTTTGCTAATAAACAAATTTTATTTCACAATTTTATTTTCAAAACATCCCATTATTTTGTATTTTTTTAAATCAACGGCAGCAACCCAATCAATAAAAATAAAAAATTTAATTAAAAATCAGATGAAATTGTAATTATTTAGAAATTAATTTTTTCCGAATTTTTTTCTTTAAAAATCAGTAAGGAAAATTCTCTTTCAGTCAAACATGACCAAATAGGAATTTTGTAATTTGATAGAATAGTCATATTACCCTTATGAATTAGAAAACCTGCTGTAAAAATGATATTTATTTAATTTCTTGAAAAACATGTCGTAAGCGGCAATGCCAAACTTGTTAATAATATTAAATAACTTGTTAACTGCGTTACAAGAGTTAAAAATTTTTCCATTTATTGGGCACTAACTAATCTCTCAAAGTGTAAAAGACTCTAAGATCAAGTAGTAATAGCGTTATAATAGTTCTTAATATCATTACATGACTTGTTAACTGTATTATTGAAGTTATAAATATGTCCCTTTTCTAATTTATAAGGACAATATGGTCATTCTATCAAATTATAAAATTCCCATTTGGTCATGCGTGACTAAGAGAATTTCTCTTGTTTGTAGTGATCATTTCTAACAATCACTTTTCTGTCATTTTCTCTAAGTTTTACGGTTTTTTTTAAAGAGAATTACAATGAAGTCCCAAGAAAAAAATAACTACCAATAAGTCTCAATGAAATATTAGATTTCCAACTCTAGATCTTGTCATTACAGGTTGATTAGATTATTGTTGGGATTTTTTAGAAATTATATTCATTTCTGGAGACTTGATTACAATTCTTTCTTTTTTTTACAAGGTCTTCTTCTTTTGTTTTTTTGCCAACTACCCCATCCATCCCCTTTTTTTTATAAACAACTTTGGACTCCATTACGCAGATCAAAAAATTGGTTAAAAATAATAAACAGGTCGGAATTGAAAATTTTTTTCTCCAAAATATCCTTATTTATGGGAGAGAAAATATAAGAAAGAGAATAAGAAAATTAGTATAATAAAGATAATTATAAAAAAGAGAGAATATGTGATGAATAGAAGTGATAGCTTAGGAAATGACACAATAAATATATTTAGTATTAAAATAAGTAATTAACGGAGGCAAAATAAAAAATTTGTTATAAAATTTTAAGACAACCTATAAATATTATTTATATATAAATATAAAAAAAATGATAGTTGTTACATATTTAAAAAAAAAAAAGGACAGAGAGAGTACAATGTAGTTCTTGTCTTCGGTTGGCCAAAAAACAAATACAATTAACTTCTTCGGGCATAACTGGAAAGAGGGATAAAATAGGAAATTACGGCAGAGCTAGGGTTTGATGCTCAATCTGGATAGGTCCTGCTCCCATATAAACAAGATCTTATTTTAATTTCTTCTCGTCATCTTCAGCCATCGCCGCCTCTATGGTTTCTTTTTCTTTCATGTGATTTAGAACAGTTCGGCGAGGCTTCTTCATTTTCATTGGAGATCTACGCCTTATTCGTTGCTGAATGCAACAAAAAGAGGGAAAGCCATTGAAAAACGATCCCTCTCTGTTTTGATTTTCTCTTCTCTGCCTTGTTATTCTTCTTCCGAAATGTCCGATGCCACGTTGCTGGTAGTTACAAAGAGCTGTGACCGGCGATGCTATGATCAGACTGATAGTGAGTTCTTTGTTTCGCATTTTGATAGGAATCCGTGGATCTCTCATCTCCTGATCTTTCGGAGCCGATTTATGTGATTACAGTCACAAAATTGGGGGTAATTCATTTATTATTTAATTAATTTTAGGGTTTTGAGATAGTGAAGTCGATGATGATTGCACTTATATGTTGCAAGTGCCGTCTGAAATTGTTGATTGATGGAAAATGCAGAGTTGTTTCTGAGACTTCCTTCTCTTTAGTTCTAAATTCACATTTGCATCGAATGAACTTTGGAGAAATATTGGGAGTTGAAATTGCTAAATTTTTCCTCTGCCAGCAGTTGAAATTGCTAATTACTAAATTAGAACTATAATCCTGTTTTTATGCTTCTCTGGCAATTTTCTAAAACCTGTTTTTGTATTATTGTTCATCTGTAAATTGCCTATTATGCTTTTGTTCATTTTCGGTTTCTTCGCCAAGTCATGTGTTAAACAGCCCAATGAACCAAAAAGAGACTCTGCCTCTAGTGACCTCATTCTAATAATTATTCCTGTTCTACATCAACAAATGAGCATATGACTCGGCACTGATCTTGGATAAGAGGCTCTTACATTGCTCTGTTCATGTATATTCCAGCCAGTCAATCGTTATTCCAGTTCTCCCTTCAACGAAACGAGCACATATATTATCTCTGGATTGATCTTTAGATAGAAAGCTCTTAAATTGCTCTGTTCGTATAATGTATTCCAAGCAGGGAATCATTATTTCGGTTCTCCATTCATCAACAAATGAGCGCATATATTGTGGCACTCTGGACTGATCTTAGATAAAAAGCAATTACACTGCTATCTTCATATAATGCTAAGAGTCTTCTGTTTTTTTCTCCCTTTGTTTCTTTCTTTTCAATCTCTACCTTGTTTTGACCCCAAAAAAAAAAAAGAATCTCTATCTTGTGGGGTGTTTGGTTTCATTTAAAAACGTTTTTAAAAAATGCTTTTAAATAAATCAAGATAAAATTCTTTTTATATATTTATTTTTTGTATACTGTATAATTATTTTTACAATTATGTATTGATTTTTACCAAAACACTTTTTAGAGGAGCACTGAGCAGCAAGAAGGTGAATACCCTTTTAGAAGAGGACTGGGTAATAAGAAAAGGGTGAAAAAGATTTTTCACCTAAATTTTAAAGATAAGGAAAATTATGGACACTGTCTGGAAAAAAGATATAAGTTTTTGATAACAAAATTAATAAATGTTAAAAGATTAATGTTATTTTTGCGCTCATGTAAATATCAAGATAACATTTTGATTTGCTATCGTTATCGGATTATCATTTACGGCAGTGGTGTTGGTAATTAAAAAACATTATTTTTGGTTGTTTTAACAATATCTTGTTAAAATATTGATACAATTTGACTTAAATATTATTATTTACAAATTTTTGCACAAAATGTATAAGTCAATTTATAAATATTTCTCCAGAATTTATAAAATTTTCTTTAGAAATTTACAAACCCCACTATTATTAAAAACAAAAACGTCTTGGCAAAAAAAATATACCATCTCCTATCTTAATTATAAGATTTCATATGCAAATTATTAGTGAGATCTTATAATTAGGAGCTGAGGTAGTATTTCTTACAATCTTAAATATAAGACCTATTTTACTGTGTTATTTATTACAAAATGGGCTAATTATACTACAAAACAAGTTTTACTTATTTTTTAAATTACATACCAGTGCTTGAGTTAGTGGTTAGTGTTTTCTTGGTTTGACCAAACGTTATCGGTTAGTAAAAATTAAGGGAAAATTGCTGAAGAGTCTGGGGGAAAACAAATAACACTAACAAATGTCAAGAAGTGAAATAAATATGAAATCTCTATAGACTTGAGTGTGATCTGAAAAATATATGAAAAGACACCCTTAAAAGGCAAAGTAAAGAAGGAGAAAAAAGTTTGAGAGATCATGACTTGAATGAAGATGCACAACCTAAGGAATGTGGATCCATGGAAGGCTTCAAGATTAGCCTCTTACCTAGAGCCGGTAATATGGGTTAGACCCGCGGGTTGAACCCGTCAACCCTCCAAAAGAGGCGGGTTAGGGTTGGCTTTTGGTCAACCCGCCACCACCTGAAAAATATGAGCCTGCACCATCACAACCCGAGCCCGCCACGGGTCAGCCCTGAACCACCAACCCATCTAATTTTTTTTTTAATTTTTATATATATTAAAATATTAGGATGTAGGTTGGAAAGGTAGGAAAAATTTATGTTTGAACTTGTGTTTTATCATATTTAGAGTTTGAACTTTGGATAATTGTATATTTTATGTTTTAATGTGTTGTAATTTTGTGTGAATGCTTGGAATACTTTAAATCATTTTTTATTTTTTAAATTTTTGATTATTTATAAGAAAATTTCTTTTTAAAAAAATCTGGCGGGTTGGTGGGTTAACCCGCCAACCCACCTTGGTGGGTTAGGGTTGGCAGAATACCAACCCGCCAAAAAACGGGCCTTTTGAGTCCGACCCAAATAACCCATAACCCGTCACGGGCTAACCCGCAACCCGCGGGTTGGCCCGTTTTACCAGCTCTACTCTTACCTCCATGGTGTACGGATGAAGAGGAAGCCAATATTGGAATCAGAGTTCAATTTGAAGGGCATGGAGGTTTTTCTCGAGGAAAGTCCATCTACCATCTCTCGGTTGGGTATTTTGTTGGTACGGATCTGATCTGCAGGAATCTGAATGAGAAACCCAATTTGGGGTTTTTACAATATCTTAGCCCTTCGCTTCAACTATTTGATGGTCTAGTATATTAGGAGCTGCTCTTGAATTTCCAATGGCTCTTTTTTCCTACTGGATTTTCTTTAGCTTTTTGTTCAATGCTTTTGGTGTTAGTTATCAGATTTGTCTTCTTCAAGCTTAGTGTTCCACTCATATTTGCAAGGTCTAGATTTCATCCCAGCATCATGATCAAGTACAGCTTTGGTGAAATTTCTGAGTATTACAAGCATTCTCACTATTCATATGGGATTGCCGCCTTGAAGGTGGTTCTCTGCCCATTTTATTCAAACCCAATTTGGGTAGATGCCCGTTATTCCTCTTTTGAGAGTGAAGTTAGTGGTATATAAAGTGGTTCATATGGGGGGAATGATTAGAATGGAGGATCTATACGGGGAAAAAATATTTATAAAGGAGGATCAGGCAATACACAACTCTTTCATTTATTCATATTCAGAATTTGCATTTACTAATAACATTATTCCATAACGATCTTCAACCTTCCCTGCCAAAAATGTTATGTAACATTCAAAATCATGATGCTTATTAAATTTCAATCGTTTAAACTTAATATACATAGTCCATATTTCATTTTTTTTTATACTTTTGTTTCTTAAAAAAATATTTTCCTATAATCGGTGGATAACCCAAAATAAATGTAATCTTTTGATTATAAGTTTTTTAAAAAATAATTTTTTATTTAAAAATTATTAGCTAAAAATTTTAAATCTAAACCATTAAAACTATATTTGAATTGTATAGATTTTACCGCAGTGATAAGTATCATAGTGTTCTTTAGATGAAACAAGGGTATCCTCAAGTCATATTGGACTTGAGACTAATCCCTTTCGGGTCTGGAGCGATAAGTATCATGGTTTTCATTACTGCGATAAATACTGAAATTGCAACAAATACTGTGATGAATAATTTATTTAAATGAAAAGCACATTAAATAACATAAATTCAGTATAATATTAAAAGCAACTAAAAATTCAGTGTTTAACGCAGTGCTCCTCCGGTTCTTAATATAAAACATAATTGTTGAGTTGATTTTGGTCCTAAATATAAGATCTATTTCTCATATTTATTAATTTTTCCTAAATTACCCTTATGGATGCTCCCTCAACCATAATTATGTAGAAGATGGAGAGAGGACATTAAGGAAAATTATTATGGTATTTTAGGAAAAACATGTCATATTTCTTATAATTAACTAACTTACCTAACTTTCTTAATCTAATCAAATTAGTTAAATACGTCTTATATTAAGAACCGAAGGAATATTTTTTTTTGGCCTGATAATATTATTGTTCTTTTATAGTTTTTTTTGGCCAAAACTTCTTTTATATTCTGAAAGTTTAGATAAGTTAGATTCTATTAGCATGAATTATTCTCAAGTTCAAACTCTGATGCGTTGATGCAAGAATAAAGACACAAACAACAATTCGATATACTCCTCCGGCCCTTAATATAGGACCCAATTCTTAAGTTGGTTTTGGTCCTAAATATAATACCCATTCCTCATATTTATCAATTTTCTCTAAATTACCTCTATGGATACTCCCTCAACCATAATCAAAGTAGAAGAGGGAGATAGGGTATTAAGAAAGATGATTATGGTGTTTTAGAAAAAATGTCACTTTTCTTATACTTAACTAACTTACCTAACTTTCTTAATCTAATCAAATTAATTAAATGGGTTTTATATTAAAGACTGGAGGAGCATATCAAAATGATATTATTTTGAAATAAACAATATTTTTTAGGCAAAAAAACATAGCAAAGAATCTTCAAGTGAATATATACCTGTTTGACATATAGATGAACCTGAAGACATTTGAGAAGCTTGAACAGTAAAGGCAGGTTGGAGAGAATGATTGAAACTGCTGCTGGTACGTATAAAGCAAGACTGGATGTAAATATAAATGACTCAAGATAAGAAAGATTAAATATAATGAGAGACAAATGTAAATGAATCAAAGAAATTAGTCTAACTCTTTAACATTTTAAAAAATTAAGCATAGAAACATATAGAAAATCACCGATTGAACCAACATCTGAATAATACAAATCCAACTAATATAAATTTACTGTCCGATAGCTAGAACATCTAGCAGATTCTTTTTGATGTTTCATTTTGTAAAATTCATTTTTCCTAGTAAAAATTAATTTAAGAATCAACATAACAAAGAATCTCCAAGACAATATTACCGGCAAGACTGAAAGATGGCCTTCATGAGAAGAGGGCAATGAATGATAGAAGAATGTGAACAGAGATAAGAAGAAAGTCCGAACTCTTTAAGAGAATAGATGATGAGGATTAGTTCTTTAGTTAACCTCTTTAATTATGGGGATACCAATTCTAAAGTTGAAGTAAGCTATATATTCATTCTTTAATGATGACTTAAATTGGTTGATGCACACTGCTTTAGCTTTATTGTGTATATTAAATATGCTCCTTTCATTTAGGTTTCTTTTATGCTGTCATTGCCTTATAGAGGAAGAAAATGAAAGTATTCCCTTCTTTCTTTTGGCCCCATAGCAATTGTAATTTCAATTTTAATATACCAAAGAGAAGGAAGAAGTGAAAAGCCATAAACATAATCAGGTTATTCCCCACGTAGTACTTTATAATTCATGTTTAATAAATGCTCAATAGGAAGTACTATGGTTGTTTAAAGGGAACTTCCATGGCAAGGACAAAGGACAACTATGTAATGCATAGTTAGCGCATAGATATGTTTGTGAGAAATAAAACAAAGTAGACATGGAATTTTAGTCGTCACACACATGGATGAGCAAAAAGATAGTCTGGTTTCTAGAATCAACATGAAAAATAAAAGCACCAGTCAACTTGCAAAATAAGTCACTGCTTTGATTGGAGTCAAAAAGATAAACAAGATAATGTAACTACCGATGCTTGAACATAGTTGTACTTAAAGAAAAAGATGGGTTGATTCAAGAAAAAAAGCTTGCAAGCAATACAACAAAGTTCTGTTTATTGCATTATAATATAATTTGGAAAAGAGCAATGGTCGAAGATCTCCGAGAAGCCAACTCAATCTGATGCATCTTATTGAAGGAAGGAACCTACCACTACAAAAAGACAGCTCATTACTGACGGAATTAGCGACAAAAAATTATTCCATCTCTAATTTCTGACGGATTATTGATGAAAGTTTGTCGCTAAATTAGTGATGAAATTTTTCCGTCACTAATATTAGTAACAGATTAGTAATGGAATTTTTGTCCATAGCTAATCCATCAATAAATATTTAGCCATGGAATTTTTTTCGTCAAAAATTTCCATCACTAAATTGTATGTCACAAAAGTTTTCGTTAATAATTCCATTGTTGATTCTATTCTGTCATAATTTTGTTACTAATCTATCGCTCATTTTAAATTTCATTATTTTAGATTATAATCTTACAATAATTTATCTAATAACAATTAAGAATATAATGATTTATAAATATTTTTAATTATAAAATAAATTGATATATTTGTGAAGTTGGTGTTAATAAAGATATTGTTATCATTCATGTTATTATTAGGTACATACTAAAAAGAGGAAGACAATTTCTTAGAAAACTTGTATATATTTCCTTAAAATAAATTCTTCTTCATTATTAATAATAATTAAAAAATATAATAAGAATATTAATAACTTTCTTATACAAACTGATATAAAAAAATAATTTTATCATATATACAATATATTGAAAGATATAATATATAATAGAAATTCAAAACCGAAAAATAAATTTATATGGAAACAAACTAATATTGAAGTGAATTTTGAATTTCAATCATTAAACAATAAAATTTAATCATGATATAATTAATATCCATGATATAGATTGATTTTGATTTTCAATATGAAAACAAATAGTATATACAAAGAATTTTAAGAAAATAAATTACATAAGATGCATATACAAGTAGGAGAATATTGTTTATCATAATCTATTCAAATCATTTAATTTTTTATATAGAATAATTTATTAGATTTTATTATAGTAGTTATTTTTTGAATAACAAGATTTTTTGACTAATTGTAAATGGTTTTCATCAAATATATAAAACACATATGGATAATATAATACATATATAATTAAATTGTATATCTTATCAATGTTAATTAAAAAATAAATTTATAAAAATATTTATAAAAAATTATTTGTGATTTAAAATTCAAAAATAGTGTCATTAGAAATTAAAATTATGTTAAAAATATTTTTTTAAAAATAAAACATTATAAAATAAATAGTAAAAGAAATATTTAAAAATTATTTTGTCATTAAAATAGTTATAATTAAAATTATCATATGATTTATTTTTAGTTTTTAATAATCTATGTATATATAATTGTTTGTGTAAAAGAATATTATATATATATATATATTTAATTTTACATAATAAGTTAACAAGTTCATTACACGCACGCACAGATGAAGTCCTGGGTTCAAGCCATGGAGAAGTCACTTTGAGTAGAGAATCATGTGGTGGCGACACATGGCAAGTAGAGGTGACATGTGACATGACATCACACATGGCAGGCAGAGGTGAGGTGGCAGCGACACGTGGTGGCCATCGTCGAGGTGGTAGGGACATGTCGAGGTGGTCACCAGTGATGACGTGACGACTGGTAGAGGTGCCATGTGGTATTTTAATTTTTTTTTCAAAAGTCAGGTTAGTGACGGAATTTTCCCATTGTTAATTTGTTATGGAAATTTTTGTCAGTAATTAGCGAAGGATTAGGATGGAAAATTTCTGTCGGTAATGAGCAACGAAAAATTCCGTCACTAATGTGTGACTAATTAGCAATGGAATTTGTAGGAATGAGTTTTGCTAAATGAGTTTGTAGGAAGCCTATCATGTACAGTTCCCCAAAAAAAAAAAACTTTTAGGAAGGTGCACTTCCATATAAAGGATTTAATCTGTGGATATTCTGCCCATGGACAGAGTTGGTTACAGGGTGGTTTCATAGCTTTGATTCTGTCAATCACCCACAAAGGTAGGAATTTTCTCCATTCTTGTACATGTAAACTCCAAATGAGATGCTCATTTTCATCAATCAGCGGCGTTAAAGGCACGTCTAGTGTTGTTCCCAAGTCCATCCGAAATCTAATACTAGTACTGCAGCACAAAATCTTCCCAAATAGTAACCATGCCTTCCCACCAGAATCAATTATGACTTTAAAACTGACAATTAAGCTAAGTAGCATTTCCCTTCATCTAGAGACTTGTAATGTATATAATAGAGAGGATTATATATATATATATATATTCATCTATCTTGGGTAAAAAAAAAAAAAGCATTCATCTATCATTACTTAGGGAAAAGAATGTCTCCACTTGCTTTTCTCTACACTTCCTCTCCATTTATTATCTCTATTATTGGATCAACTTCCAATGGTTGAGATTAATATATTATAATAATATTAAATAACAACAATGCATATAAATAAATTAAAATTGTTAAAAATACCACATGTATTTCAAAAATGCAGACGATAAAAACAAAAGGCTATAAAATATCTTAATAAAAATTTACAGAACTGAAGTACCTTTGATTAAATTTGAACATTCTAAATGATTATTTACCAATATTTTTTTGGTAATTTTAGTGAAGTATTTGGTTGCATATGTCTTATAATAAGAACAGAGGCCACTTAAGATTTAAGGACAACGTAAGATTCCATAATGCACAACATATGAGGTTAATTTAATTAAATTCACAATTAAAAATGAAGTCAATCGTAGTCTTTAACATAATATTTTCTTCTTTGAACGTAACTTTCTGGGCGGGTCATGGAAAAGACAGTTAGAAAATGTAATGAACCACATGTTTCAGCTCATATGTTGAGTTCGTTGATGAACTTTTTCAAAAGAAGATAGTTAGAAGATGCAAAGAGATTGTTATTAGCATAAATTACGGGCAACATTAAGAAGGAATGCCTGTTTTATTAGCATATATCAATAAGTCATGATTTCATCTTAAACAATTGGGCAAATCTTGCCCTTAATTTATGCCAAGTCGATGATTTGTGCCCACTTTCATTCATATGCTGATGATGATATAAAGCATTTAGTTTTTTTTTTCTTTAATATCTTCATCTACATCTGTCTTATTTTTTCTCCATCGATGTTTTCTTCGAACTTCAAAACACCTTCTCTGGTGAAGAAGAGGCGGAAAAAGTTAAGAAGAGATTAGAAATTTTTTTCTTCGAATTGCTTCTTTGATTTACATTATTATTTTCTTCTTTGAATCATTTAGGTTCATTCAGCCCTGAACCTAAATGCCCTTTCGCCTCCATTCTCAAACAAAGCTCTGAGCCCAACCACCACCATCTTCTCTTTTCTAGCGCTCATAAGAAAATATTATGTTGAAAGACTATGATTAAATTAACTTCTTAATATTGCCCGTAATTCGCTAAGGATCTATTTAAATCTCGTAATTATCTTTGAAAAAATTCATCAGCAAATTTAACATATTGAGTAATGAGCCACTTCATATATTGTGGATCATGGAGTCTCATGTTGTCCTTAAATCTTAACATGTAGTGGCCTCAGTCCCATTATAAGGCCCATATAACTAAGTACATACTTCCCTAAAACTAAGAAAACGTTGTTAAATAATGATCTAAATTTTAATTGAAAATGAAAAAAATTATTCAAATTTGTCTCTGATCGTGCCAAATAACTTGTATTTTAATAAATTTTTGGTTACTATGCCTTATAATATTAATAGTACAGACGCCATATATTCATTTTTTATTCCAAAGTTAATGTTTCTCCCATTTGGGTTTATTCTATGCCTCCTTTCCTTGGAGACCAAGGGAAACAAAATTATTGCCTTCTTTATTATTGGGACCCAAAGTAACTGTTGTTTAGCTTTAACATATCAAAAAGAAGAAAGAAGCATGTCATACAAGTCATTCTTTCAAATCAGATTTTTCCCCTCAGAAAAATTTCTCATATGTACATTTTAGTCTCAATATAAGAAGTAATCAACTCACCCTAATTAGCCATCCATGACAAAATTTGAAGAACCAAAGATATTTATTAATAAAAATTTGTCATGTCACGTAATTAATAAACATAGATGAAAGTACCTAATTAATTACTATAAATATTACAAGAAATGAACCTAGAGATAGAAGCTTTTTGTTTTGGGACCTACTGAAATGATTTTAGTAGTTTCTGCTAAATGTTAAAACTAGAATCTCATTATTACGAATTCTAAATAGTTTGACTCTACAGTGACCCTCCAGGGGGCCATGACCCAATCTCCATCACATAATGTCAAGATCATTCCAGAAGAATATCGTAAACATGTTGTTTGACAGTGTGGTGGAAGAAAACACAGCTCAACACAAATCCAGAGAATGGAAAACAGAACACTAGTTTCTTAAAGAGCTACAGAAAATCCCTAAGCTTCATTCTTTTTTATATTCACAGCTATATTGATTAATTGGGTTATCAGCGATGGAGATTGTAGAATAGCAAGCTCCATTGAGTCTCACGATACAGAGGATTCATCAGTGGAAGTTCCAAGCAATTCTCATAGAAGAATGGCAAGTCCCTAAGCATAAATAAAGGGCACACTCGGGAGTTACCTAGGCCACATTCCAAGACCCTTATATATAGACTTTTAGGACCACCAACTAATTAGGTTATTAAAACTTGCAACTAATTAATCACATTTACTAATTCAACTTTCCAACTACTACACTAATATTCTGGCATGGTTCAAAAGCATCCGTCACAATCAGAATTACAGCAGAAAAGAGATTAATTAGCATATAAAACTAGGAAATTAATCCAATTAGATGTTATTACTTGAAGTTGGAATCATCACAGGCGCCTTTTAAAAGTCCGACGATTTGCTCCTTCAACAGAAGTACCTTTTGTTTCTTTTTTAAATTATGTCCAGTGTAAAGATAAGTTCTATGAAAAAGTAGTTCTAATTAAGATATATATAAAATAATAGTTTATAGGCTTTTTGTTCTCATTGTGTTCTTTGCAATATTAGATTTATATTAATTGATGCTATATATCCTGTGAATAATTGCTAGAAATGTACAACAACACATCCTTACGCTATAACCGACGATACACGCCATTAATTGTTTGCAATGGAGCTTTTTCTTTCAGCAAAATTTTAAGGATTGCATTCACATTTTCCTATCTTTTCTGCTGATCTGAGCTTAATAAGTGAGTTGTTTTCTGTTATGATGACAGAGTAAAAATCAGAGTAGGAAGATAGTTTAATTTACACAAGCTAAGTAGTGATAATTAAGCTAAGCAGCATTTCTCTTCGTCTAGAGACTTATAATGTATAAACCATCAACAATATATTTTACTTCTTTGACAATGTTAATGCGTGGCTGAAATCTAAATACTAAATAGGATTTCAATTCAGTATATTTCAGGAAGTGGTCTGTCCATGAAGGTATATTAAAGGATAACAACCAACAAGTCAGTAAATTATAGTTGTTACTGATTCTGATGGTTCAGAGGGGCGGGCATGACAGGCCGAGTAGTTAAGAACCCTGTAGACTATTCCCACAAGGGTAGTGAAGGGAAGGCCCCAATTGATAGGAAAAAACTCGCAACTCCTTGGGGTTATCCTGCACTTGGAAGAAGAAGTAGAAAAAAAAAAATATAGTAATAATTTGATTCTTCATCACTGTAATAAATAGTAGAGTAGAAAAAATATAATTTGTTTCTTCCTGCATTCCTAGCTGAGGCATCCCATTTCTCAAAATCAAGACCAAGATTGAGTTGCCCTTGGCAGAGCAAAGAAGATGGGCACAAAGTGTTGTGTTGGAATTTGTTGGACATCATGTCACTACTTCAACATTGCTCCATTTGGTGCATGGAAACGTGATAGTCATAATTTGGTTCCATTCTGGACTTAGCCTTCTTACTGTAATAACACAACACTAAATCACTTTGCGATTAAGAACGATCGAGAATAGCAGGCTCCATTGATGTTGCTCTCCCCAGTCTCAGTAGTCCTCATTGATACAGAGGAAACAAGCAAAAAAAAAAAAAATGCAGTTACACAATAAAAAGCCAAATAAAAAAGAAGGTAACCAGTTGCTGGATGTGAAAAGGAATGGAAGGATGAGGTTTGCGTTGCGCCGGTGGGTCTGGAGAGGGAGACGCCATTGTTGACCGGCCACCAGAAGACGAATTTTGAGTTTTCCTTTATTTTATTTTAAAATATAAAAGTTATTATATTAAAGCGTTATAATTTAAATCTGCTCTCTGTCAACATTTTATTGTTGAGTCAACGTTAAATTTGCCACGTCTGCATTTTTCGTTGGCGGTGTTAACAATATACGATTAAAAGTGCATTTTATAAACTTAAATGACTAATTTGCCCTCGGGTGGTGAGCATGACTTGAGATTTTTTTTTTTAAAAAAATGAACAAAATTCATTAACATTTTAAAATTCCAATTTGGATTCAGAGAAAGTAAGCCATATATTTGCCTTCTTTGTCACTGGGGCCCAAAGTAATTGTTATTGTTTAGCTTTAACATATCAAAAAGAAGAAAAGCAACGGGTGTTAAGTTTAGCAAAAAAGACTAGTTCCCCACAACATGATAAATTGAGGTGATCATTATTGAGTTTTGTATAGCTTTAACATATCAAAAAGAAGAAGAATATAATATAAGTCATTCTCTCAAATAAAAAAGGATCAGATTTTTCTCCCAAAAAAAAAAATCTCCTGTGTACATTCTAGTCTCAGTGTAAGAAGTAATCAACTCTCCTCAATTAGCCATGAATAAATTTGAAGAACCAAAGATATTTATTAATAAAAAATTTTCATGTCACGTAATTAACAAACATAGACGAAAGTACCTAATTACTTATCTATATACCTCCGGTATTATAAGACCCCATTTGACTTTTTATTTGATCCTAATTATAAGACCCAATCCATTTTGTCTCTTATATTTATGCATTTTTTCCCAAGATAATCCTTCTAATAATGATAGTTTTAGCAATATACTTAATTAGCAAGGATATTTTAGGAATGACAACACTTATTTATTATAAATAACCAACTTAACTTACTTCCTTAATCTCCTCAAATAAGTCAATTGGGTCTTATAATTAGGACCGGAGGAGTATGTTTTATTAAAGAAAATGTATGTTACGGGAAGCTTCATAACGACGGTGCCGGTAAAGATGTGCGGGTGAGACGTCAAAACAAATTTTGGGATTCATATATTCAATTTGTCTTGAACTCCTTTGCTCTGTATATTTCTTATTAGATTATCTAATTAAAAATAATATATTTATTATGTTATTATTGAAAGCTATTTCCAAAAGCTTGAATAGGAATAGAATTCAATTGAGATTTATCCGTTCTTTAGGTTCCAAAGGACGAGGCCGAACTTACAGCTTTCCAAGCAAGCTTCAGAGAGCAGATTCCAATTTTATGTCTCTGATCTTTAACACATGTTTGATCCATTTAGAAAACATAACCATAGCTGATTCTTAAATTGTACATGAAGCTTTTCTTACATGCTACATCCCAAGCTTCAGAGCATTTTTAGTTTCCTTTCTAATATTCTGACATGGCGCTCCGGCTAGAACTGTAATTCAGAAGCATCAGTCATAATCAGAGTTGCAACATAAAACAGATCAGCATATAAAACTAAGATCCAAATAGATGTTACTTGAAGTAATTGGTTGGATTCATTCCAATAAGATACTATCTCTGGTTCTTAATATTATTGTACCCGAAGATACACTAATCCCCTGATATCTCTGCTGGTACGTATCTGCCTCCTTTGTGTGAGTGAAGATGACTAATTTTTGTGTGATTGGACAATTTTGATTATGAAGAAAGGTCACTTTCCTGAACTGTGGTTCAGGTGTATGCACCTAATTGATCTTATATAGTTTTAAATCAATTGGTCACCAGTTGTGTTATGGATATGCGCTTTACAATTAAAGCTATGTTGTCAAACTTGATCAGTTGGTTTTGGTCTCATAGATTCCAAATTAGTGTTTCTAGCCTAACAGGTTTGTGTTGGGCATTGACTGTTGGTTCTTAGACAGAGAAGACAAAGATGCTTTGTTCACCCCAATGTTCTATTAAAGTCATCATTTTTTTAATTGAAAAGGGTTGAATTATTATGAATTACCATCTAGTGATGTCTCCCTTTCTGCCCCTACAAGAAGGTTTCAGCCATCGTGTTTGATCTTATTCCATTGATGTCAGTCTCCTCAGTCCTCATTGATGCAGAGGATTCAGTGGAAGTTCCAAGCAATTCTCATAGAAGAATGGCAAGTCACTAGGCAGAAATACAGGGCACATTAAAGAATTACCTAAGCCACATTCCAAGACCCTCATATATAGGCTTTTTGGGCCACCAACTAATTAGGTTATTAACACTTGCAACTAATTAATCATCTTATTAATTCAACGTTCCAACTGTTACTACTAATATTCTGGCATGGCAATTCAAAAGCATCAGTCACCATCAGAATTACAACAAAAAAGAGATTAATTAGCATATAAAACTAGAAAATTAATCCAACTAGATGTTATTACTTGAAGTTGGAATCATCACAGGCGGCTTTTAAATGTCATATAAATATTTAATTTTGCTCCTTCAACAGAAGTACCTTTTGAATTTTTTTTCCCCGAAATTATGTCCAGTGTAATGATAAGTTCTATGAAAAGGTAGTTCTAATATATATATATATATATATATATATATAATAGCTTATAGGTTTTTTATTGTTAATGTATTCTTTCCAATATTAGATTTATATTAATTGATGCTATCCCGCGAATAATTGCTAGAAAAATGTACAACGAGACGTCCTTATGCTATAACTGATGATATAAGCCATTAACTATTTGTAATGAAGTTTTTTTTTTTTAAACAGAATTTTAAGGGTTGCATTGACATTTTCCCATCTTTTTTGATGATTTGAGCTTAATAAGTCAGTTGTTTTCTGTTATGATGAGAGAGCTGAAAGCAGAATAGGCAGATAGTTTTTTACACAAGCTAAACTAATGTTCTGTTTACTTCTGCAAGAAAGTTTGGGGCTGTTTTTGCATCTATACCGTTCCTGATATTCACTGCACTGTACTGCATTCTCTTTGGTTAATAGATATTACACTTGTTTTATGTGCAAGCCAAATGGAATCTCTTTCCAAAAATGTTGAACCAAATAGGTTAAGTTAAAATAAATTTCAATCTATTTCCCTATGGTTTGACTCGAAGTTATAATGGTTTAGAATATCTTCTATTAATTTAGAATATTTAATTTTAATGCCTTTGATGGGATTAAGTGGAAAGTTGTCTTAAAAGGCTGAGATTATTGATTAAGACAGAAGCAAACCATCCCTGCATTGTTGCTGAAATTTTCGAACATCAAGAGCTCATTTTTATGTGTGACAATGTGTCATTTTTTTAGTTCAATGCACTCATAAACACCATATTCTCATCGCCGGCCACAGTGGCTTTGATCGTGACAGTGTTCCTTGACAACACGCTTGAGGTTGAAAAGTCAAAGAAAGATAGAGGGATGACGTGGTGGGCAAAGTTCAGAAAGTTTAAAGGAGATTGCAGAAATGAAGAGTTCTATACTTTGCCATTCAATCTCATCTGGTTCTTCTTACCTACTTGATATTCATGAGAAGCACAGATACGTAAATCTTTAAATCATGGCAAATATGATGAGTAATATTCTTACTTCACAATCATCCCTCAATTTTTTTAACTTGGTCCCACCTAGGATTATAAAGCATTTGGATTCATGCTCCGTAGATTCAATAAAGAGGACATTTATGTTTCTAGCTTTAGTACCTTTTTAAAAACTCTCAAGACTATTTCTAATTTGTAGTTACGTTCTTTTATGGAACTTTCTTGAAATGCATCAATCCATGAATGCAAAGAATCCTAATTTCTTATATACATTTGCTAAAGTATACTTTATTAGCAGGACTTTGGTTTATAGTAAGTGGACTATGAATGATATTTTTGTTGTTAAATTAAACACTAGGAACCTTTGTCATATTCTTTTTATAGTTATCACTTATCACCGTTCCTTGTAGAGGCTAGATATAATTTAATTCTTTTTTATAACATAATCTAATTCTATTTTATGATGGATTAATATTATTATCCCTTAATGACGTTTTCTCTTACAATTGTTTTAATTTTTATACAAAGTCTAGGCAACTCTTAAAAATTTTATAATTATTTACAGTTGTCAAATTGATGGATTGGATTATAAAGTTTCACTTAAAATGTTTTATAAACATTAACATGACTTTATCCTTAATATACATATATGCTTATACATTAACGCATGATCACAGGTTCAAAAATTATATTCACTTTCCAAAACCACATTAGAATCTTTATTTTAAATCCGTAAGCATAGTTTAGTCACGCAAAATAATCGTTAAGTATTTAGAACTTGAACATTAAGCTTCACATACTTTACTATCCAACTCTCTCCCACTTCCAAAGAACCCGAGATCAAACAATCCCTCAGCCTACTCTTCAAATCTTGAAATTCCAGATCTTTACAATTATTCCAGCATTTGAGGAATCAATTTCTAACACATAGGGGCAGCAATTACACTTAGAAACCGAGCATATACACACATGGATATATACATATATATATATATATATTATAGATTTATTCCCTTTCGGCCCAAACGCAAAACACCAACCAAAGGGTACTCAACACCAAAACTCTCGGCAAAAACCAGCATATATGTGTATATATTATCAATCTTTCCTTTACCCCATAAATCCGACAACATTATAATAGTGATTATGGTCCCTGTTTTCGCTAATCATAAACAGAATAAAAACAAAACTACATGCAAACCATTCAACACACTCCATTGACACAACCCATTCTCCTCTTAAACCAGAAACTATGGCCTCTGTTTTTAGCAGCCAAAACAGAGAAAAAACAACATTTAACTGAAAATTAAAATGCAATACATTATACTCCTCCTGTCCTAAATATAAAATTCTTTTTATAGTGTAATTTACGTTATAAAAGGAGTCTTGTATTTAAGACCGGAGGAGTACATTTATATTTATATATATCAGTTTCAGTTTTTTCCCATTTGGCTCCATGAATCCGACACCCATGAACCAGAAACACATCCTATGATTCAGATTCTCACGGAAGAGGCAAGAAGGAAGGCATGCAACAACGTAACTCAAACTTGCAGAACTTTGACCCCCTGTTCAGCCACCCTCTAAACAACCAAAAGTTGACACGCAAGCTCAAAAACCAACATCATATACCTCATTCTTGCCACAGGACACGAACCAACCGGTCCTCCTCTTCTTTCCTCCATTTTCTCTCACTATCCCATCTCTCTCTCCCTCCATTACAGCCAAACCATGCAGATAACGGAAAAGAAAGTGGTGGGAGGTTGATCAGAAGGCTCACCTTGATAGTTTGATCGGTTTGCATGCAGCAGAAATACCTCCGACCACCAACTTCGCCACTCCTACGTTGCTCTCCTTTCTTCTGGTCTCTCTCTCGACTTTCTCTGCCTTTTCTTTCGAGCGGTAGAGTGAAAATGAGGAGAAAGAGGGTGTTATCTGATGTTAAAAGGGTAAGGGAGGACGCGTGCAATGTAGTAATAAAAACAAAATGTCCATTTTGCCCTTACACTCAATGCTTTCTTCCAATTTCATCCTTCCTCTATGATTCTGAAATTATAAGATAAACCCAGAAATTAATGCACAATATTTTATATGGATTTATATTATCCATCAACTTCTTTGACCAATAAAATAATTTCTATAAAAAATTTGTAGGTCAAAAGTTGACTCCTAACTATTTTTACTAGAATTTTCTAAGAAACTAGCCCATTTTTACTCTAAAAATAACTTTAAAATTATTTAACCCACTTTTAACAAATAAAATTTTTGAAAACATTTCTAAATCTTCAAAATTCATATTCCATATTTTTCCCCATTTATTCAGGCAATAAATAATTTTGAATAAATTTTCTCATTTCTACTTTTCTTAAGTCAGAAAATCTGGAATGTTACATTAAGTGAGTAAATATTGAGTAGTTCTGATTTTAAAAGCAAATTGTTTTAAAAATTAACTTAAGATGATAAGTTGACACATTTTATAGTCGCTAAAAACATCACTTGAGATTTGAATCGACCTTCTATTATTGGTTTATTACTCCTTTTCAAGGCTAAAGAAATTTTTTATTCCCTAAATTAATAATTAATAAGTAGATTACTATTCCTACCGTCTCATTTTGAAAAATAATTCATGTTTATTAAAAAAAGTTGTTAAAGAGAGTTACTTCTTATAAAAATATTAGTTACGTTTTTTTACCTCATTTACTATTTACTGCCTCCAGTTTATAATATAAATTTTATTAGAAGAAAAAATTTGTTTCAATTCATATTTTTTCAGAAGTAGAAAGCAACATCTGTTAATGGTTTTTAATTTTATGATCTACCGCCAAACTTTTTCTTTTATTTATATGATTCTTTTAATGAAAAGAGAAATTGAGAGAAAAAATAAAAAAAAAATTTTAAAACAATCTCTCATTATATTTTGATCAATAAAAGAAAACACAGAAAACAAAATTAGCTAATTTATTATTATAATAATAATAATAACAATAATAATAATAATAATAATAATAATAATAATAATAATAAGTTGCAAAAGATGTGGGGCATAGGTTTGGAGTGTTGAAAAACTTTTGAAACAATTTTGTAAAGCATATTTTTTATGCTATCATTTAGGTTTCTCTTATACTGTTGTTTCCTTGGAGATGAAGAAAATGAAAGTATTCCCTTATTTCTTCGGGCCCCAAAGAAATTGTTATTTCAGCCTTTATATATCAAAGAGAAGACAAGATGTGATACACGTCTCACTAATTTGATTGGAATCAAAAAGGGAAAATATAATGCAATTAAAGATGCTTGAACATTGATTAATGAAAGAAGGTTATATGGTTGCTTCAAGTAAAGGGCCATGGAAAGCTGAGGAAGACGAAGTGCTTCTTTGATTCAGATTATTATTTTTTCCTTTGAATCATTTAGTTCATTCAACCCGGAACCTAAATGCCCTTTCACCTCCATTTTTCACACGGCTCATCTCATTCCTACTCATACTCATATTGAGCAATGAGTCACCTCATCTCATCTCAGATTAAACAAATAAAAAATTAAAACATGTTGAGAGCATATGATTTTTCTTTCCATGAGCCGCCCAAAAAGTTCAAAAAAGAAAATACTATGTTGATGACTTTGATCAGATTAATTTTTAATACAATTGTGACTTTAATTAAATTAACCTTATATATTGTCCATCATGGAGTCTCATGTTGTCCTTAAATCTTAACATGTGGTGGCCTCTGTCTATTATAAGACCTGTGTAACCAAATACTTCACTAAAATGAAAAAGTTGTTAAATAATCATCTAAATTTTTAGTTGAAAATGAAAAAAAAAATTATTCAAATTTATCTTTGATCGTGCCAAGTAACTTGTCTTTTAATTAATTTTTGGTTAATATGCCTTATAATATTAATAGTATAGAGGCCACTGCATGTTAAAAATTAATTCAATCAAAGTCTTTAACATAATATTTTGAGCTTTCTGTGCGGCTCATGGAAAGAATATTGTATGCCCTCAATATGTTTCATTTTTCTATTTATTTAATCGAAGATGAGACGAAGTGGCTCAACATGAGTCGGCATGAGATGAAACGTGTTTCAGAGCGCTCATATAATGAATTTGTTGACCAACTTTTTCAAAGAAAAATAATTATGAGATTTAAAGAGATCATTAGCATAAATTATGGGCAATATTAAAAAGGAATAAAGCTTGTTAATTTCATTAGCGTAGATTAACAAGTTACGATTACAACCTAAACATTTGATTATTACTCTTCTGGTCTGTATTATATGATCCAATTGTTGAGTTGGTTTTGATCCTAAATATAAGACTCATTTATCATATTTATCAATTTTCTCTAAATTATTCCATATATCAACATACATCTTACAATTAACTAACTTACCTAACTTCCTTAATCTAATCAAATTAGTTAAATGGGTTCTATATTAAGAACTGGAGGAGTACTTGTGGTTGAATGTGCCTAATCTTTTTTTTTTTGGTCAAAGAATGTGTCTAATCTAGAAGCCATTACATATCAAGATCTAAGAACACGGGACTCCATAATGGACAATTATGAGGTTACTATAAAGGAAAACTATGTTCTAGGTCCTTATAGTTGCAGTCAAATTTGGTCAAGGTCCCTAGAGTCTATTTTTTCGGATATGGGTCCTTGTAGTTTAAAACCGTTAAGCTTTAACTCCTCTGTTAATTAACCATGCTGACATGGGAGAAGGTGGTGGAAGCCTTCAGCGATGGTAAGCTAGAAGTCACTGAAGACAAATATGCCCTGTTCATCCCCAATGCTCTGCTAAAACAGGATTGAACTACTGGGAATTACAATCTAGCGGTGTCTCTCTTACTGCCTCTACATGAAGTTTTCAGCCATCGCTTTTGATCTTATTCCATGGAGAGTGTCCTGTTTTAAACAGAATTTTTGTAGAAGTTTTCAGTTTTTTTTTTTTAATATTGACAACTATGTTGATTATACGATCAGTGTAAAAGAGTAAGTTCAACGGTAGTAAAATTAAAAAAAAAAAAAAAAAACAGATGGATCGTTACTACCAAAACAGCCTTCACTTCGGTATGATGATCCAGTCCCTTCCTCTCCTCTCAATTTTCTTTCTTTACTTTCTCTGTCTCTCCCTTTCTGCTTCTTAACTCTCTCTCTCTCTTTCGTCTTCCAGCCACCTATTAACTTGTTAGAACGTCGCCATATCTGTATGTATATAGCTTTAATTAAAGCTAAGTCCTGTGTATATATCCGTGTTGCTTCTGGGTTTTTCCAGAGGTTTTTCAATTTTTTTCAGTTTTTTTTTTTGGCCAGGGGACAACTCCAAACTGTATCTCATTAAAGTAAGCCATATATATTCATTTCTTTATTCCAAAGTTAGTGTTGCTCACATCTGGAATCATTCTGTGTCTCCTCTCCTTGAAGACCAAGGAAAACCAAAGTATTTTCTTCTCTATTATGGGGCCCAAAATATTTGTTATTATTTAGCTTTAACATGTCAAACAGAAGAAAGAAGCATGTGATAAAAGTCATTCTTCCAAATCCATGTCACAACAATATATATACACACACGCACTAGTATATATAGGCTCTATTTGAATTAGTATTTGAAATTACTCATAAATACATTTTATATAAATCAAGATAAAACTTCTCTCACATATGTATCATGTATTTTATAAATCACGATTGAAAAATTACTTAGAAGCCATTTCAAACTGGTCCATAATAAATTTTATGTCTCTATCATTATATTCTTCTTTAGATCCCCCCCCCAAGAAAAAATTCTCATATGTTCATTTTAGTCTTAATGTAAGAAGTAATCAACTCCCCCTAATTAGCCATCCATGACAAAATTTGAAGAACGAAAGATATTTATTAATAATTTGTCATGTCACTTAATTAATAAATATAGATGTAAGCATCTAATTAATTACTGTAAATATTGTGAGAAGTGAAATTAGAGATAGAAGCTTTACGTTTGGGGCCTATTGAAAAGGTTTTAGTAGTTTGTGCTAAGTCTTAAAACTTGAATCTCATTATTACAAATTCTAAAGAGTTTGACTCTAAAGTGACCCCTCTGGCCATGATCCAACCTCCATCACATAATTTCAAGATCATTCCAGAAGAATATTGAAAACATATTGTTGGACAATTTGGACGGAACAAAAACATAGCATAACACAAAGCCAGAGAAAGGAAAACAGAAGGCTAAAGACCCGTTTGGTATAAAGAATAAATTAGAATGGAAATGAATAGAAAAGAATGGGAAGCAAGCAAATGAAAAATTGCCGATCGACTGCCTGTTTGGTATGCAATGGAATGAAAAATGGATTGATGCAAATACTATGTTTGATTGGATAAAAATATGATAGAATAGGAAAAAGCGAGAAATAAATGTCTTTAATGCCCTTGATTTAAAACAATACTAAAATAATTACTTATTTATTATTAGTAATGAAAATATTAAGATAATTATTTATGGATAGATAATTTTTAATAATCAATAATAATAATAATTTAATAATGATGATTTTTGTTATTATAGTAATCAAATCTATTTGGTATGATGTACTCTTATTATTATTATTATTATTATTATTATAATAAATAAGGATCAAATAAAAAATTAATTAAATAAATTCGAATTTGTTGAGGATATTCAGCGGCACATGTGCTTCTCAGCCTTACTTCCTCCTCTACTATTCACTGCAACCTTTTTCTTAATTTCCTATGAATCTGAACAGATTTTAAAGTTTTCATCCTCATTTCGTTCTCTTCCATAAATTTCAGCAGGTCAGAGCTTCATGATTTTGAATCTCAGATGACTCCACCGAATCAGTTAGCGGCGGAGAATGCTAAGTCATCGGCAACAATCAAAACCAAAGAAGAAGCGGACGTGAAGAACCAACCAACAAAAGACAAGCAAATCTGTAGTGGAGATGGGCAAGTGAATAAGGAAGACGGTTGAGCGGTGGTTGCGAGAGAACCTTCGAACATGGATGAAGAAGATGAAGGGGCTATTTGGGAATTTCTGACCTTGAAAAATTGTTTTCCACCGAAAATGGGAGGAAGAAGGCTTCCCATGGATGAGGGAAAATTTCACCGCCGCCGGAAAATGCTCTTTCGAAAAAATGGTGCACCAACCATACTCAGGAAAGGAAAATGAGCCATTTTCCATTTCCCAGGCCACATTTTCTGGCCACCAAACGGGCCCTATTTTCTTAAAGAGCCACAGAAAATCTGAGATTCTGGATTCATAGCACTATGCATTGTTCTAAAGCCTAGAATGATTAAGGAAAAGTCTTGTGTTGGAGTTGATCTATGTTTTACTACATCTTATCCTTAATATAAAACCTTATTTAATTTTTATTTTGATCTTAAATATAAGACCCTAATTTACTTTGTCTATCATATTTATATATTTTTCTCCAAGATAGTCCTTTTAACAATGGTAATTCTACACAACACACTTAATTAGCAAGGATTAGAAAAAGCAACATATATTTATTACAAATAACTAACCTAATTTCTTTCCTTAATCTCTCCAAATTAGTCAACTAGCTTTTATAATTAAGACTGGATGTAGTATTAAAGAATATGTTTGTTACTGGAAGCTTTGTAAGGACAGTGCAAATGATGTGGATGGGACCTAGAAACGGTGTCTGGGATTCATATATTCAACATCTTTTAATTTTTTAAAATCATGGTTTTACTATAAAACCATGGTTTGGCCATGAAAACCATGGTTTTGTGGTAAGTGAAATTTTTTCGCTTTTTGAACCAATGTCGTCAGCGAAATTGTTTGCTCCATCAGTGTCATCTTCACGCCTTCCCCTCTCCCTGATTCTTTTATCTTTTGACCGATTCTCCTTCCCCATAAAATAATATTTTTCTGTTGAAAAAAATTATTTATTTTTCCAATAACATAATCTTATATTATATATATATATATATTAATATTACTACCTTCGGTCTTTAATATAAGACCTCATTTAACTTTTATTTTAGTCCTAATTTTATTATTCTTATCCTTAATATAGGACCTAATTAGAGAGTTAATATTGGTCTTAAATATAAGATTATTACTCTGGTTCTTAATATAGAACCTAATTGGAGAGTTAATATGTAGACAAGGTTTTAAACTTTCATTGAAGAAAAGCTTTGACCAGATTGGTAATATGTAGTTAAAAAAAAACCTATTACAAATGTTCTATATCAATACAACATCTTAATTATTACGACACTTCTTTATTTATTTTTCTATAAACAAATTTAATCTTATTTTTTATAAATATATATACACATTAATTATTTATTGATTACATTTTCTTATATATTATTAATTATGTTGATAAGAAATATATTATTAATAAATTTATTTCTTCAAATTAAAACATATCATAAAATCTATCTTTTATGTAATTATCATATTAACGTATGCTTTTTTTAGTAATTTGTATATATAAAAAGTGTTTTTGATAACAACTATCTAAACACTCTCACTTCTCAAAATTACTTTTGCACAAAATCTATTCTTCACAGAATCTATTCTCTAAACCTGATTTGGTTTCATCCAAACACCCTCAATATATCTGTATTCCTTTGCTCTATATATTTCTTATTAGATTATTTAATTAAAAATAATAATTGACTTTTGATGATAAAAGTGTAATTCAAATTTTAAAAAAATATTTATTATATTATTATTAAAAAGCTATTTCCAAAAACTTGAATAGGAATATGATTCAATTGAGGTTTGTCCGTTCTTTAGTTCCAAAGGATAAGGAGGAGCTCAAGGCTTTCCGAGCAAGCTTCAGAAAGCAGATTCCAATTTTATATATATGATCTTTAAGACATGTTTGATCTATTTAAAAAAAACATAACTATCTATAGCTGATTCTTAAACTGTACATGAAGCCTTTCTTACAGGCTACATCAAAAGCTTCAGAGCATTTTTAGTTTACTTTTTAAATTTCTGACATATTCTGACATGGCATTCCAACTAGAATTGTAATTCAGAAGCGTCAGTCATAATCAGAATTGAAATGTAAAATAGATCAACAAATAAAACTAGCACATTAATTCAAATAGATGTTACTTGAAGTAATTGGTTGGATTCATTCTAATAAGATACTATCTCTAGTGCTTAATATTATCATACCAAAAAATACATTAATCCTCTGATATCTCAGCTTGCACGTATCTGCCTCCTTTGCATGAGTGAAAATGCCTATATCTACTAATTTTTGTGCAATTGGACAATCTTGCTTGTGAAGAAAGATCACTTTCTTGAACTGTGATTCAGGTGTATGCGCCTAAGTGATCTTATATTATCTAGTCTGTTACAAAGTTGTAAATCAGTTGGTTACTGGTTGTGTTATGACTATCTACTTTGCAATTCAAACTGTGTTGTCAAACTTGATTACTTGGTCTTTGGTCTCATAGATTCCCAATTAATGTTTGTAACCTAACAGATTTGTGTTGGGCATTGAATGGTTCTTTGACAGAGAAAACAAAGATGCTTTGTTCACCCCAATGCTCTACTAAAGTAATCATTTTTTTTAACTGAAAAGAGTTGAATTGTTATGAATTACGATCTACGATGTCTCCTTTAGTGCCCCTACAAAAAGTTTTCAGCCATTGTGTTGGATCTTATTCTATTGATGTCAATATCCTCAGTCCTTATTGATATAGAGGATTCAGTGGAAGTTCCAAGCAATCCTCACAAGAGAATGGCAAGTCGCTAAGCAGAAATAAAGGGCATCTACCTTCAAAAATTATCTAAGCCACATTCCAAGACCCTCATATGTAGACTTTTAGGCCACCAACTAATTAGGTTATTAACACTTGCAACTAATTAATCACCTTACTAATTCAACTTTCCAACTGTGACTACTAATATTCTAGCATGGCAATTCAAAAGCATCAGTCACAATCAGAATTACAACAAAAAGGGATTAATTAGCATATAAAACTAGAAAATTAATCCATCTAGACGTTATTACTTAAATTAAACCTCTCCTCTCGTGAGAGCGAATTCTCTCCTCCTGTGAGAGCGCAAACCGCCCCTTGGTGAGCGACTTCCATCGGCGTCGCCACCGGGGGAGAGTGAGCCTAGTGTGTGCACGTTGGTGTGTGTGTGTGTGTGAGTTGGAGATTTTGCTAGATCTGAAGATGAGGGCAAGTTCTGAGGCTTTTTTGGTTAGGGATTGGAAGGAGGACGATCAGTGGGCAGCACGACTAAGAGCCTCAACATGAATGGGGAAGACAAAAACGGAGCAGCCAAGTGCAAATTGGGAATCAGTGGGAATAGCACCAGAGATGGTGAAATCTGAAAGCTATTTTGGTCAGAGGAGTATGGGTGAAGGAGAGTTCTATATGTTGGAAGCAAATGAGTTGTTTCTTCAAAATAGATCTATGAGCCATGGATAAATGATTCTCAAATTAAAGCTAATCTCCCAGTGCCTTGTTGATGTAAGTCTGTTCTGTGGGATTCTTTTGCCTTGGCCTTGTGAGGTAATAAGATCTGATACTCTTTCTTCGAATAGTTTCTTTGTGAACTCCTTTTGGCCATATGGTTTGATTGCTTGTTATGAAGTGTGTGTTGTGCTGGTTGGTCTGATTTATGCTTCTTGGTGGTTTTGGAATACAAGGAAAACCTTGGTTTCTGTTCAAAATGATTGTTGTTGCTGGTTTGTATTGTTGGTTTTATTTGAGATAGTGCTTGCCATAGTTTTCTCAAAGGTGATGGGCTTTAGTTTGTTTTCCTTTCAAGACAAGGATATCTCGGGATTTATTGGTAACTCATTTGTTTGCTTTGCTTCAATCTTTACCGAAGGGAAGGTCCAGAAGTTTAGTTTCTTTGTAGCAATCAAAAGGGCTCCACTAAAAATTAAGGATGATTTAAGATGGGTGCCACCTGTATGTCATTGGTCTGTATTTGATTTTAAGAATTTAGTGTTAGTAGTTGCTGGGATTGATTGTTCTGATTTAAGAGGGAGGTTTGCTTCTGCTTTGGCTTTGGAGATTGGTCACTGGTTGACTGGAAATCTAGAGGATACAAAGCTTCTGGCTCTCTGTGTTGATTTTGCTCAGCTTGGCTGTGATTGGTGGAGCTTCTTTCATGAGAGCATGTTCCCTTTGGAATTTGTTGCTCTCTGTTGCAACTTAGCTTCTTTGGATGAGCTAAGGAGTTTTGTATGGGTTTGTGGCCTCTATGGTTGGCTTTTATGCCCCCTAATCCCAATAATTTCTTCTTTTGTTTGTTTGTTTCTCCTCTAGAAGGACGGTTAACTTGTGCTCATCTTTGCTTGCCTGGTTTTGTGATTGTTTTGGTGTGCAGCTTCAAGTGCATTAAGGGAGTGTGTTCTTGGATAGATTTTTCATCGTCTCCCCTTCTTTCTCACAGTTTATTCCAGGTGCTGCTATAGGAGTGACCAGATCTGTTTGTTCTCAGCTGCTGCTATAGGAGTGATCCAGTTTAGTGTTGTCTTTGGATGTTTCTCACGTTCCTGTTTCTGCTTTTTTTAGTTTTTTGGGTTTCTGTTGTTTTCTTTGCCTTTAAACTTTGAGTCGTTCTGTTTTGTTTTAATGATATTATACCTTTTCTGACAAAAAAAAAAGATGTTATTACTTGAAGTTGGAATCATCACAAGCGCCTTTTAAATGTCTGGTGAATATTTAATTTGCACCTCTAACAGAAGACTTTTGATCCCCACTGCCAAAAAAAAAAAAGTTCAGTGTAATGATATATGAAAAGTAGTTCTAATATATATATATAATAATAGTTTATAGGTTTTAGTTGTTAATGTGTTCTTTCCAATATTAGATTTATATTAATTGATGCTGTCCTGTGAATAAATGCAAGAAATGTATAACGACACATCCTTATGCTATTTTTTAGGATAAGGATGATGCACGCCATTAACTATTTGCAATGGAGCTTTATTTTTTAAGGAAAATTTTAACGGTTACATTCACATTTTCCCATCTTTTCTGATGATATGAGCTTAACAAGTTAGTTGTTATCTGTTATGATGACAAAGCTGAAAACAAAGTAGGCAGATAGTTTTTTTACACAAGCTAAACTAAAGTTCTGTTTGTTTGTGCTAGAAAGTTTGGAGCTGTTTTTGCATCTATACTGGTCTCAATATAATATTCACTGCATTGTACTGCGTTCTCTTTGGATAATAGATATTTTCTATTAATTTAGAGCATTTAATTTCAAGCCTTTGATGGGATTAAGTGGAAAGTTGTCTTAAAAGGCTTAGATTATTGATTAAGATAGAAGTAAACCATCCTTGCATTGTTGCTGAAATTTTCGAACATCAAGAGCTCATTTTTATGTGTGACAATGTGTAATCTTTGTAGTTCAACACACTCATAAACGCCATATTCTCATTGCCGGCCACAGTGGCTTTGATCGTGGTGGTGTTCCTTGACAACACGCTCAAGGTGGAAAAGTCAAAGAAAGATAGAGGGATGACATGGTGGGCAAAGTTCAGAAAGTTTAAAGGAGATAGCAGAAATGAATAGTTCTATACGTTGTGATTTTTTCCAGCTACTTGATATTCATGAGAATGAGAAACACAGATATATAAATCTTTAAGTCATGGCAGGTATGATGAGTAATATTCTTTCTTCACAACCATCCCTCCATTTTTTTTAACTTGGTCCCACTTAGGATTACAAAACATTTGGATTCATGCTCTGTAGATTCAATAAAGAGAACATTTGTGTTTCTAGCTTTAGTACCTTTTCAAAACTCTCAACTCTCAAGACTATTTCTAATTTGTAGTTACATTCTTTTATGGAACTTTCTTCAAGTGTATCAATCCATGAATGTAAAGAATCCAAGTTTCTTATATATGTTTGCTAAAGTATACTTTATTAGATGAATAAAAAGGGGAGAAAACAGCAGGACTTTGGTTTATAATAAGTGGACTATGAATGATATTTTTATTTTTAATTTAAACACAAGGAAGTTTTGTCATATTCTTTTTATAGTTATCACTTATCACTGTTCCTTGTGAAGGCCGGATGTAATCTAATTCTTGTGTTTTTATAACATAATCTAATTCTATATGATCATGGAATCTAATAATGCTCAAATTAACAATATAAGATATCATATATTTATAAATGAAACATAAAAGAAAATCATAACATACGTTGTTGTTGAAATGTCCAAATATATACAATAATTTAGTTGTAATGTAACTAGTTTATGTCTTGCCTAACAATATTTTTTAAAATTAAGTTGCATGAATGAAAATTATGACAATTAGAGTTATCAAATAAATGGCGGAGCTCACAACTCGAGCTGATGTGTTTGAAATTTCTTAAAACAAAAGATAATAAAGTATACATTAGCAAGACATAAATTAGTTACATTACAACCAGATAACTTATTTATTTTTCAATTTCTGTCTTTGATGAAAAATATTTTAAATTTATCTAATTTTATTAGTGTTGAATTTTTATTCATAAAATTTACATAAATGTTCCCTTTAATGATATTTTTCTCTTAAAAATTGTTTTAATTTTATACAAAATGTTGGCAATTGTTGAAAAATTTACAATTATTTACAGTCATCAAATTGATGGACTGGATTATAAAGTTTAGAACCTTCGAAACAGATTCGTTTACAATTTAAAAGTATGTTATCCTTTTTTTTCTTTTTTAATTTGAGAAAGCTCTTTTGGAATGATTTTTTCTTCATCAAAATGAATATAGAATTGTGATTATATTTTTTTAAATAATAATAACTATATTACGAACTTGAAATAGAGAATAAGATAAAAAATCATTGATTGATACAATATTTGAAACAAAATAAGCAGTGGACACAAGAGCCACGCAATTATTGTATTTTGTGTACATTGTTGAATATAATCACATAACTTCAGAGTAAAGTTATATCTACATTTTCATCTATTTTCAACACAATAATACAAATCCAACACATTTTCATAGACATAAAACTCAGTAAAACACATACGCAGATAAAGAAACCATTAGAAGATCCAAAGCTCAAATCACTCCAGCATTATCTAACTTTCTAATTTGATCTCCATGGCTGACCAAGGGCAAAAACAATTAATTAGCAGCCTAATCAAAATGGGACATAGACAAAATAAAAACCAATAAACTTATTTATTCTACACAATTTTCAAAATTTTCCTTGGATAATGTGTACTAAACTACAGCTAATTATGCTTATAATGATGAGAAATAATGTGTTACTACGAATGTGAAAATGGTGGAAATTAATTATTTTTGAGTTCTATATAATTATTCAACTTCTAATATTACCATAACATGTCATTTATTTAATATGAGTACATTATTATGATTTTGACATGACGCCTATTATATAGACACGGAAAAATTTTTGGGAGTAATTGCAATTTCTTATTAAAAAAAATAGAGCATGTGTGTGTGGGTGTTAAGATAGAATTTTTTTTCTTCTAATAAAAGACCTTTTTTTTTCCATGTAACGATAGAAATTGTAATGCACAAAATTATTTCATTGATTAAATATGATAATAGTTTGAAAGAAAGAGTGTAGCTACAAACCTGATGACGAGGGCTTGTCTTCTAATGGGATTTTTGATATGTTTGGACAATCTTCTATTGTTATAGTACCAGAAAGGAGGTTGGATTCATAACCTTCATAAATCTCTCTCAACTTTGGCAAATTACTGAGCTTCAAATAATTCAGTTCAGGAAACAGCCTTTGATGATGATGAGCAGCTACTTCACCTTCATAAGCTTCAACAACCCCCTCCAATTCACAGCAATTCGCTATATATAATTTCTTCAATGAAGGACAATGAGATGCCAGAGAATATGAGAACACCCTTCTCACTTTGTGACAACGAGATATAAAAATGGTCTCAAGTTTGGGGAAGCAACGAGTGGGAGTAGTAGACAGATTCTTAAGTGACTCTTCACAAAATATTCCCTCCCATTCATTGCATCCGTTTACATCAAGCTCCCTCAACTCTGGAAGGCTTGTAACGACAGCAACAGTGAATATATTTCTTAATCTCGGGCATTCCAACAGTGTAATCTCTTCAAGTCTATAGAAGCTCAAAATTTGTATGGGATCTTTCCAGATATATTCTAATTCCGGTAGATCTTCTAACCATGTAGAACACAATTCTGACTTTACCACTCTCATTTTATCATTCTCATGTTTCTGTGAAGTAAATATATTCAATGATTAGATGAAAATTCAACATATGGATTATGTATACACACACATGAACCACATAAATTTAATGGCGCTGTAACATTAAAAAGTCAACCCCATTCATTTCACATATTCATAAAACTGTAATAAGATAAGCTCAGTAAGATGAATTTTATTAAGTTAGACTTTTCTTATACATATTATTGATGGTCCAATGTGAAATATATATAGACACACACACACACAATGTATGATCTATAAATATGCATCGACGTTGATTTATTTCAAATCAAACAGTCTTGGACAAGTCATACTTTCCATGATAAAGAACCGCTCACAAAAACAAAAAATGATTCCGCAACCAAGCATTAATGGGAACATTGCCAATACTTCAAGTAATTTCCAGCTTGATTTCATGATGAGAAGACTGCTTCATAGACACAAAATATTAAATAAAATTTGAAATGATTATTGCTTTTCGTTAGAATATAGTCTTGCTACTCGTATATATCGTTTCATAGTAAACACAAATTTTCAAATAAATTTAAAAAGTAAACAAGAGGAAAGGAAAAAAGGTCCTGTAAAAAGAATTTTCTCACGTCCAAAGAAAATGAGAAAATATTTCCACTGATTCATTCTTAACAAAAACAACCATGAATAAGTACTTTCTGTAATAAGAAAGAAGTTATTTCTCAATTTTATGTTTGATAAATAATTTAAAAGACATTTATCAATTTTATCCATGAAAAATCACAAATAAAAAAAGAAATAGTGAGAGAAAACACTCACGTGAGAGAAGATCTCTCTCAATTTCGGCAATGACAACAAGCGTAAGTACTTCAGTTTGAGAAGTGGTAGCCGATCCCCATATGATGCTTCTTCAACAAGCCTCTCAAGTTCAGAACAATTTCGAATCAAAGGTTGCTGAGAGATTAAAGCATGCAATTAGACATATTAAATTGAAAGGAAAACATACAAATTTTAATAGCAATAAAAGATGCACACTAACAAAGACCTTTTTAACGTCCACAGAAAATTTAACAAATTGGTAATTTATAGATATTATATCAACTCCAACTTATTCTAAATAAAATACAGTCCCACATAATTATTCGCTTGACAAAATAAAAATAAAAAATAAAAAAATGTTGTTCAGAAAAATAAAATTAATTATTTGACAAAAAAATTAAAATGAACTAAAGAGATTAAATTTTTTATCAAATTCATATGTGGAAAGATAAATTAAAAAATGCAGCATGCAAATAATATTTTGTAGTACTGAAAAAAGAAAAAGAAAAAGAAAAATTTGAGCAGTTTAATCTTTAGTATTATAATGTAAATGCTAAATAAAAATTCTATGAAAAAGAGGTAGGTGAGCGAAAGAAAAATTTTATCAAAATGTTTGAAATCTCTAGTGAGAACTTCTATAGACACCAATTTATATTATGCATTATAAGTATTTTCTGAATTGATCATTTAATGGCAAAATAAAAATAATGTACTTTTAAAATTGTGTTAACATAATCTCAACATGTGTTTTACCAGACTCAATCAATTTTTAGAGTAACATGGAAAATGTGTGACTGGCAAATATTGTATATACTTTTTACTACATGATTATGTTAATTCTCTATTATAACAACTATATCACATTTAATAAATAATATATATCTTTTTTTAACAAGAAGTACACATATTAAATATTTCTTGACCGACAAGAATTATTTGAACAAAAATACTAATATTAACTTAATTTTTAGCAGAAAAAGAAAGAGCCACAAAAAGGTATTTTCTCACATCAAAAAGAAAAGAAAAGCATGGCAAAAAAATTTGAAAGGGAAAAATATTTCTCTTAAAGTATGTGTAGTTTTTATATAATGCATCAACACTAATTTATTTTTGAATTAAAATAACTTTGAATAAGCACTTCCCACAATACATACCTAATAGCAAAAACAATATGAAAAAGTCATTTACTTGACCGAAATGCAAAATACGAAATGTAAAATGTTACTGCATCTGACAAATAAAAGTTGTTATATATTTTTTAAAAAAAAGAAAAAGGAAATAATATTTTATTATCATGAAAATAAGGAAAACTCAGAAAATAGTTTCATCGTGCAGCCTGAATATATAGCCAAGAAAATTTAACAAAAGAGTGTCAAGAAAGAAAACTAACTACATAATGAAGAAAGTGCAGCAAAGACTTGCAGGTTGGAAAGCCAAGTGGATCTATTTAGCTGGTAGAACGTCCCTCTATCATCCAATGTTGGTGGAGGTTTGACGATGGTTCAGTCAAAAAAAGGGTTTCAATTGCTTGGTCCTTCTCTTAAGAACTCAACTGGGAAGGCTTCTGCCCACTTAGAATAGAAAGAATAGGAAGACAAACTAAAAAGAAAGATGGACAGAAAAAGAGAGAAACCTTACCCCGAAACAAGGGACTAAGGGCTAGGGGGTATGAGCATAGGGGTTACGGGAAGACTTCGACGGCTTAGAAAGAGAAAAAGTACTCGCTCACTGGAGCAATAAAGAAAAGAAGCGTACGGCTTACTAAGACACTAGGCAATGAGCCCGCATACACATGAACTCACTATAAGACTCACTTACAACAATGGGAGAGACTGAATGCTTAGAAGAATGGAAGAAAAGATTCCAAGAACTACAGTAAGAAGGAAATCGAAATCCAGGGGAGGTCCTATTCCCTCTCTGTAGATTGTAGAAATTTTTATATCAAAAGGACCTCATAGAAATATTGTCTTATTCCTTATCTTGGTGTCAAGATTTCTAAACCGAAGTCTTTGATATCAGACACTGGCTTCTATGAATTTGCAAAGATGTTCAGGGGACCAGGTGTTGACCTGTCACCTATATCTGTTAAAATGATAAGGTCAGCTAGATTTTCAGTAGCTCTAATGCCGGTTATGAAGCAGATTGGTTGCTATTCGATTCGTATTTCTATGTGATTGAGGGGCGCCGGTTATAGAGGGTATTCTTCTAAGCCGACAGACATCAATCCTAATTAGTTTCGTCATATTTTTGTCGCGTACTCACCCAGTGGCATCTGTCCACCACCCATTCAGGTATAATAAAGTGAAGTCAAAAATAAAATAATTACTGTAGAAGTTATGTTTAATGATTATACAAATATATATTATACGATAACAAACAAAAAATTTTCAAATAAAAGGGAGATGTAAATTAAACATGGCTACTTGAGCAAATGCGTCAACATATATATATATGGATTATTATTATTTCTAATATGCAATGATTCAAGAGAGACATTGCGGATTTGCTGGTAAAAAAAAAAAGAGAGAGAGAGACATTGCGGATGAGACTTACCTGTGGATGATCTTGCATATCATGAAGTAGTGGATCCCCATGTGCAGCTTCTTCACCAATAAGCCCCTCAAATTCAGAGCAACTGTCTATGTATATGAACTCTAGTGAAGGACAATGAGATGCCAGAGAATAAGATAACAACCATCTCACTTTGTTGCAATTATATATGTTAATCTTCTTAAGTTTGGGGAAGCAAATATTAGAAGAAGAGAGGTTTTTGAGTGATTCTTCACAAAATATTCCCTCCCATTCCTGGCAGTTATCTACTACAAGTCTTCTCAACTCTGGAAGGCTTGCAACAATAGCTAGAGTGAAAATACTTTTCAATTTTGGACAATCTGTTAGTGAAATATCTTCAAGTCTGTGGAGGCTCACAATTTGGGTGGGGCCCTTCCAAATATATTCCAATTCTGGTAGAACATCTAATTTTAATTCACTCAACTCTGAATCCAGCTTTAGAGGTTCTTGGGCTTTAATAGATTCTTCATCATCTTCTATTCTTCCTCTGACTTGGATTTCCATTATACCTTTCTTTTTTCCACTCCTTTCAATTTCTAGACTTTTCAACCTTAGAAAAAGGATCAAGGATTGCTCATTTTGCAACTGATTGAACCTTTTTGCTATAACGCCCACATAAGCACTATCATTTTCCTTTCCCTGTAAATGTATTAAAATTAAAATTATGAAATGGACTGATTATAACAACTTGCTTTTTACTCTAACTAGATTTGAGATTAAACCTAGTAAGTTTCTTATATTATATATTAATTATTGCCAACTATTGCTAGTAAATAATCCTCTTTAACAAGTAGGCAAATATATATAATAACAATAAGGACTTCTTACCAAAACTTGAAATGAAAATATAAAAATTTTAATAGCAATAAAAGAGACACGGTAAGAGAGATCTTTTTAAATATCAAAAGAAAATTTAAGAAAAACATTTATCTTAAAATTTGGTATCCTAAATCATTATTTTATTGACAAAAATATAAAACAAAAATTTAAAGTGCTGTTCGGAAGAATGAGATCAATTTTTTGATAATAAATTAAAATGAGCAAAAGACATTCAAGTTTTTATCAGATTCTTGTGTGGAAAGAAATAAAAAATACAATTTGTAAATAATTTTTTTAATACTCCAAAAAGAAAGAGAAAAATACAAGTAGTAGTGTATTTTGGTTACAATACATAATTAGTAGTTAATCTTCCCTTTAACATTATGCAAAGTTCTCCAATTATATATGATTATGCATGTATCCTATATATTTTTAAAATATTATCATTGAGGTGCACTGCAAACTATATTTTATACTGAGGACTAGCAGTAGTACAAAGATATAGAATTTCATTATACAAACATTATTATATAGTTAAAAATCTTTAAGTCAAGAAAGAAACGACACTAATTTATAATATATTAGCTTCTTTAATTACCTTTTACAATTAATATATAGATCGTGATATAAATTATGATTTACCAAACTATTTTATGATAACAAACAACACTTTACTTTCATTTTGAAATCGATATATTTTTTTTGGGCCAAAATTTTGAAATTGATTTCATGTATTTTTTAAATGGTGATAATTAACATAATCTCAACATGTATTTAACAAACGAATATTCTATATTATATATTTCTTGACCAACACAAATATTTATTTGACCCAAAATTGAAATATGAACATACAATTGTTTAAGACAAAGAGAGGCACCGTTAAAAAGTGTTTTTTCACATCCACAGAAAAGCATGGCAGAAAAATCCAAATGAAGAAAGAAAGAATATTTTATATATGGAAAATGCATCAATGCCAATTTATTATAAATAGAACAACTTTGAATAAGTACTTCCCACAATAAATACTTGATGCCAAAAAAATTTTAATAAGAATTAATATGAAAAGTACAAAGCTTGAAGAAGCAATAGTATTTTGTTACCTTGAAAATAAAGCAAAACCCAAAAAGTAGTTTTATCGTGTAGCCTACATACGGAGCTCAGAAAACTTCACAATAAAAAGAGGCTTATACAGTTACAATGAACTCAAGTCAAAAATAAAATGGCTATTATACCTTACTAAAAATATTTTTTAATATATATTATACGATTGTAAACATGGCTATCTATAAATTAAAAAGAACGTAGAGGCAGAATAAATAAAAAGAAAAATAACATGACTATTGTTGCCTATTGACAATATATTTTTTTTAATGCTTATATATACTGTTCGATCATAAGCACAGATTTTTCAAATTAACAAAAAAGGTAATATCTTCAATTTGTTATCGGGAAAAAAAAAGGTAGAGTGAGCAAAAAGAAAAAAAATCACCTACAAGTGAAATTATTAGCAGTTGCATGATTCTAGTTTTTTTTTTCCCCAGCACAACCAAAAGGATATCAAACTTATGCGTGTCAAAAGAGAGAAGCAAAAAAATTCAGTTTAAAAATTAAATGAAAAGATAAATATTTTTCATCAAATGTGTGACTATGGACTATTATTTCTAATATGCAATGATTCAAGAGGAATTTTGCTTCATGGTCAAAAGAAAAAAAAGAGGAATTTTGCGAATAATACTTACATATGGATAATATTACTTATCATGAAGTAGTGGATCCCCATGTGCAGCTTCTTCATCAATGAGCCTCTCAAATTCAGAGCAATTGCTTATAATTATTTCCTTCAGTAAAGGACAATAAGAAGCTAGGGAACAAGACAATAGCCATTTCACTTTGTCACAACGATAAATACGAAGTTTTCTCAACTTTGGCAGGCTCGTAATGGTGGCATGCGAGAAGATACAGATTCTCAATTCAGGACAACTCCGTATCCATAGCTCTTGTAACATGGGGAGAGAGCAGCCAATAGACGAATCTTGAAACACTTGTTCAAGACTATTCATTTCAAACAATGTTAAAGTGATCAAGCGTGAGAATACTTGTTGTGTTTGAAGAATGTTCACATCAGGGTTCTTGATGATGAATCTTTTCTCTTGACAGCATGATACCACTAAGTGCTTTATCTGAAAATTTGTATCTTTATAATCCCACTCACAGTTATCTAGCCAAAGGTGGTTTGCTCTAAGAATGAGATCTTTCATTGATGCATTCAAAGTAGAGACTCTAAAGCCTTGTATACATAAAGCTCTTAATGCTTCATCACAACCATCCAAATATTGTTGAAAAGAGTCATCCAAATATTCATAAATTAATCTGGAATCATAGATAACATACCTCTTCAAATTTGAAAGAGAGAGAATTTCTGGGATGACAGATTTGTCGTCCCAAAAGTATAATTCTTCAAGCTGCTCACATCTTCCAATTACTTCTAAAGGGCTTTTCTCAATTTGACAACCAAATATATCCAAAAGTTTCAGCATTTTCATATCTACAATTCCAGTAGGTAATTCATCACATCGAGAACCACGTAAGTCAAGAATCTCCAATCCTTTAAGTTCACCCAAAAGAGATATGTCCCCCAAATTTTTCCCTCTAAGGCATAAGGTGTGAAGATTAGTTAATGATACAATTGATTGTGGAATTGAACAAAAAGTTGGATCCCACCTCCGCAATTCCCACTCAAATCCATGTCTTATGAGTGCCAAGACTTTGAGTGACTCCATTGCTCCAATATCTCGAATGAACCCATATGGTTGAAGTAGTAGAATCTCAAGTTTTGGAAAATGCAATTGTTTAGAGAGCTCGAGATCCTCATCCAAATTCCACAATGACACTGCCTTTGTATCTTCCAAACTTTGGTGGTTACCAATTAACATCTCTGAAATTTCTTGGTTGTCCACCAGAACTTCTTGACATTGCTCCTTTGCAATCCACAAGGCTACATCTCGAACCACATCATGCAATTTTACATGTGCCTGCTTACTGGTATGCATTAACAAAGAAGAATCTAACAATTTCTCAATGTTAGCTAAAACCCTATTCCTTGTTTTCTCCATTGTGTAAATTCTTTCACCAAGCTTAAGAGTCCCTTTGCCAAAACGAATTAAATCCTCTATATGGATTTCATGATCCTCAGGAAACATAGAGCACAATATGAAGAGCGACTTAGCTAGCGGACTCGACAAATTATCATAACTTACTTTGAGAGTTACATAAGGGGTCTTCAAATCATCTTCAATATCCAGTGGTGGGGGATGTCGTAGCCTTTCTAATGTTGATCTCCACGTATGAATACTCTTTTCTTTTAATGTGCTTCCAACTGTTACAATTGCTATAGGCAAACCCTTACACTCATCAACAATCTTCCTTCCGATGCTATCGAACTCATTCGTTGACACACTAGTTGTGTTAGCATGCATCTTGAACAAAGCCCATGCCTCTTCCTCTGTTAAGAGAGACAACTCAATTTTACTCTCACAATCCATAGAGACACATACATCTCGAAGGCGAGTGGTCAACAAGATATGACAACCTCCAGTGGTTGGAATTCCAATATCTTCAAGCTTTAGTTTGCTCCACACATCATCCAGGATTATAAGAATCTTCTTATTTTTCAATCCTTCTGACAGCCTTTGTGCTTTAGTAAGTTGAGTTGGCTCTTGAAGTTGTAAGCCTATTTGCCCTGCTATTTCCTGCTGAATGTTCAGAATATTTAGGGGTTTAGAAACAACTACCATGATGACCTTGTCAAAAAGCTTCAGCTCATCCACTTTCTTGCCCACTTCTTTTGCCCAAGTGGTTTTGCCTGAGCCCCCTATACCATATAGTCCCACCATCTTGTTTTTGCCATTTATAATTGCCTCCAAAAGACGATTATAAGTTGATTTCCTTGAGTTGAAAGCCATAAACTCTTTGGAAGAGAAGTAAGTAATGCCAGGAAGTTGGATCAGTTGGGAAAATGGCTCAAAGCTAGAATTTTGTTTGAGATCTGTCATTTGCTTAGCTTTATTTTCCATTCGTTTTGCTAAAGAATATCTGAGTGACACATTAAAACACTTGTTTGGTCCTCCTTCAAGCTCTTGTTGCAGCTTTTGCACCTCTTCTAGGATTGCATTCACATCGTCCAACCACTTCTTCACGGATGGCATTATTTCTTCAGTTTTTCGATCAGCTTCTTCTTTACGCTTTTTCACGTCTTCTAGTTTTGCCTCCAGCTCTTGTTTTGCTTTCTCAACACCTCCAATGAACTGCTTGAAGCAAAACAAATAAGTAGCTCCTTGTGAAATTGGAGCCACCAAATATTCTGCAAGCTTTGACCCGATTGATATCACAATCTCTGCCATCTGATGCAATAAAACGCAATCACATATACTTACTTAATGTCGCTTTAGTACTAATAATCTCTCATATTATAAATATAAAATCAAGTAAAAAGAGTTCATTCTGCTGTCACATACTTTTGCTGCCAACTAATATAAAATCTAAATAATGACATGAAAATTAACAATGCAGAAAGACGATAACTGAAACTAATTAATTATAAGAGAGTACAAGAAAAAATAGGAATTCTCAAGTTATACCATACCAGAAGATATTATAGACAGCATTGTAAATTAATGATTAATAAATACTCTCTAAAAATGGAGAATTTTTTCTTAAACAAAAATTGAAAGTATTTCCTGCGATTTCCCAAATATTGAGCATCAGAAAGTATAACTTAGGCCCCAGAGTATTGTAACTTCACATAGTTATAGAAATTATTTAAGCAAAAAAAATCATAAGACGTAGCAAACAACTAAAATGAAAAAAAAAAAAAAATATAAAGCATTTATTCAATTAATTACCTCAAACTGTACAGTCAAATTAGTCTGGAAAGGAAAATGTTTCTCCGAAGCGAGCCTGGAATCAATAAAGAAACAAACAGTGATTCACGTAATTAAGCCTATGACATTATGGATCTTAAAATTTAGAATTCAATTTCTGCAAATATTCATTCTCCTAAATTTATTATTGTGAAGTTCAAAAGAATGAATCGAACAGATTTGCAATTTTTTTATACTGCTCTTTCACCAAACTTCAAATAAAAAGTTGGGAAAATTACCCACAGGTTCCGAAAAAGAAAATTAAACATAGATAGTTTTCAAAATATTTTGTATTTACAACTTTTAATATGAATCAATGATTCGTGGAAGGATGATGATTTGGTTTTCTTCTGAAAATACACTAAAAAAAATCTATCAGCTAATAATTAAATATTTATACCGCTGTTTTTTTTTGTTCAATTGATATAAATATCTAAATAAAGATCCACAATACATATTAAATTAATAACGACACCCAAACCCAATAGAAAAAGTAGAAACATCACAATAAAACTAAGAGTTTTTAGATTATTCTTTACTTTAGGTAAAAAAATCGGCCTGGGCGTTCAATCAGAAAACTGGCAAATTGGCCTTCAGTTTGGTCAAGTTTGCTTGTTAGACCCAGTGACAAACGGGTTTAACCAAGTAGCCACCAGGTGGGATGGGTGATTATCCGGTTTAAACTTTTTTACGTCCTAAAAATGCATAAACTGTGAGAAAGGAGAAGATTTACCGAGAAAAGAAGGTAGAGGAAGAGGAAAAATAGAAAGAGAAAACAAACCTTACTGTGAGAGAATTCCTAAACATGCTAGAAAATGAAGTGAAGAAGCATTTTAGCGTGGAAACTAAAACGCATGGAAGAAAGATAAAAGGATGATTCAACATTCAAGGCTTTACCAGGGGGGCTTATTTGTTGTTGAAGCTGTAAGAGAGAAACTGTGAGAGAGAGGGGAGAAACTAGAACAGTAAAAGGTAAGAAGGAAGATGACAGAGATAATGGAATGGATGAAGTATGGACAAATGAAAGAGAAATGAGGAAGGCAAATGCAAATTAGCTGAGAAAGAGAAATGAAGAACTGTGAAGCGGGTTCCAGGTTTGCTATTTTATTGTGCTTGCTGTTTGTTCGTTGTTCAAAGAAGAAAGAGGAAAACTGCTCATGATGCGTGTCATGGAGAGGAAAATGGGAAGCAGTAACGTGAGAGAGAGAGAGAGAGAGAAAAAAAAAGATATGTATTTTAATGAACTGCAGATTTTTGTCTCAACCACCTAAAAATATCAAACATTTAAAGTAGATATGTATTTTAATAATTTTGACTGCTACAATTAAACATTTAAACTGTTGGGGAAAAAATAAACATTTAAACTATTTTTATAGTTTCTTAGATTTTGTTGAGTGATTTTTATTTATAAATGTTGTTATATTTTTTTATTGTCAATTAAATTATATTATTTTAATATGACCAGTCTGACTCTGGCTGGACCCTGATCTAGTCTATTGTCTCAACCGGTTTAGTGATTGATCCGGTGTTTTATTTCTTATCTTTGTCAAGATATCAATTCATTTGGTGATTGAGATATTATTTCCTTACTATATTCATGGCAAATAATAAGAAAAATAAAATATAAATAAAATAAGTGACTAAATGGATTATTATGATATTTGTTACTTACCTCAAATATCATAATAAAGTTACACGAATAATGCAGAAATGCCCTCCCGAGTAACTCTTAGGGATGTTCTGCTGTACAAAAGTAACAAATAACAATTCATGCAATTGGTACAAATACATGATATATTAAATTTTTTTAAAAAAAGTTTAAGTCTTAAAATTCATTATTGCAATTTTTTTGGCCTGATATTATTGCAATTATTGAGGAACTAAAAGGAGGGAAAAATAAAGTTCAATAACCAAACTTGTTATGAAATGCAGAAAAAATAAATTCATTCAAGAATAAATATTCAGTTAATATAAATTCATCATAATATGACAAAAACATCTGATAGATTTGATGTTTAATATTTTAATATTATAATATTTGATAAAATTAATTTCAAAGCCAATAAAAAATATAATTTGATTGAAAATATTTCAGGAGCCAGTGAACAAAAAGGAAGGTGATCAGAAAATGGTATTTATTTTATTTACATACTTATGTTTTGATATGATTAATCTATAAGATCAAAATGATTAGACATAATTCTTCGATCTTGTCAAAATATGAAAGTTAAGAAACAACATTCTGCATGATTATACTGTCACAGATTGAACACACACAAATCCAATAAATACTAATTTACAGTCACCTAGTGATAGGGGTGAGCAACAAACCTATTACCCGCCAGGCAGCCCGTGACCCATGAAATTTTTGCCCGTTTGAGCCCTCCCAATTAACCCAAATAAGAGATTATAAACGGGCGGGCTTAAATAGACAGGGTAGCCCATTAAACAGGTTAAGCTATGGGTAAGATATTAGGCTGCCCATACCCGCCCATTTCAGTTTTAATTTTTTTAAAATATTTTTATTCTTCATTTAATTGATGATATTGTTTCTCATTCATCTTTTATCAAACATTTATGCTTGTCTAAACTTTTATTTTATCCTTTAAGTGAAAGTTGGAACTTTCAAAGTTTATGAGACTTTTTATGATTGGTGACTATTTTTATAATTTTATCAAACTTTGATTGTTTGTGACTCTAAGTGATGTTGTGTGATTGGATATGGTTGATATTATGTGATGTTATTTTATATTTGATTTGCTATTTAGCATGCAAAATTTATTGACAGAAGGTTACATATACAAAGTAACTATGCTGAAAAAATTACAAAAAAAAAAAGAAACATAAATGGGTTACCCCGTAAACTGGTCAGCCCAAACAGGCTGCCCCATAGCCTATTTAATAAGGGCTAAATAGGCTGCTATCGGATTATGGGTTAGCCCATGCCCGTTTATTCATAAAGGGGTAGGCTAGGGCCTAACTTTCAGGCTAGCCCACCCTGCCTATTGCTCAACCCTACTTGGTGAGAACATCTAATAGATTGTTTTTTATGTTTAATTTTCTAATATTCATAATTTTTCCCGATAAAATTAATTAAAGAATCAACATAACAAAGGTTCTCCAAAGACAATATTGACCCGCAAGACGCCTTAGATGAGCTGATGAAAGAGGGCAATGAACGGCATAAGAATGTCAACAAAGATAAGAAGGAAGTCTGAACTCTTTAAAGGAGAATAGATGATGAGGATTTATTTTTTACTTGACCTCTTTAATTATGGGGACACCAATTCTAAAGTTGAAGTAAGCCATATGTTCATTCCTTAATGGTGATTTAAATCGGTTTTGATGCACACTGCTTTAGGTTTCTTTTGTGCTGTCCTTTTGCTTGAAGATGAAGAAAATAAATATTCCCTTCTTTCTTTGGGCCCCAAAGTAATTGTTATTTCAATTTTAGTATGGCAAAGGGAATAAGTATGTAAAACAGGCCCCAAACAATCAAGTTATTCCCCAGGTAGTACTTTAAAATATTCATATTTAATAAGTGTACAATAGGAATTAGGGAAAAATTTCTTTTTGAAAACTTAATTAGTTAAAAGGACCTAAATTTGGGCACATACAATTATCATCTGTGAGTGTCACATTTCATCTGTTGTATGCAACATATTTTTTGTTATGTGCAAATGCTTTACGTATTGATAATTGTTACACATCTCTAATGATATATTGCATACAGTAAAAGAAAAGTTACACTCATATATATCATAGTTGTATTCGCTCAAATTTAAATTCTTTTAGCTAATTAAATTTTTAAACAGGAACTTTTAATCAAATTTCCTGCGGAATTACTATGGTTGTTTAAAGGGAACTCGTATGCCAAAGACTTGGGACAACAAAAGTAAACATGAAATCTTAGGCGTCACACACCTGGATGAGCAAGAAGAGAGCCTGGTTTGTAAAATCAAGATGAAAAAGAAAAGCACCAGTCAACTTTCAAGTCACTAATTTAATTGGAGTCAAAAAAGAAAAGGATCATGTACATAATTACATATGCTTGAACATATTTGTACTTAAAGAAGGGTTGTTTCAAGATAAAAAGCTAACACTAGTACAAAATTCTGCTAATGTGATTATAATATTTGGAAAAGAGCAGTGGTTGAAAAGTCTCCCCGAGAAACCTACTGGATCTAGTGAATACTTTAGTTACAATATTTTCTCCACAGCATTTAGCATCTTAAATTAATTTTTATACAGTTTTTTCTTAAGCTGATAAAATATTACAATTTTTTCTTACAATATTTTTTAGTAACAATGAGTATCCTAAACTATATCTATGTGTAATCTTGGTCATGACGTTTTACTGTGTTGAATACTATTAAGCAAATACCTTATGAGTAAAAATTGTATTCAAATTATCTTAATAATTTAGTGCACTTCTGACTTTAAAAGGAAATTGCTTTAAAAATTAATTTATGATTATGAGTTACGTTAACCATTTCTATAGTCGGTAAGAGCATCTCTTGAGATTTGAATCCACCTAATATAATTCACTGTCTCAACTGATGTAATGATTAGTCCGATTTTTTATTCCTCACCTTTGTCAAGATATCAATTCATTTGGTAATTGAGCTATTATTCCCTCACTATATTCATGGCAAACAATAAGAAAAATAAAATATAAGTAAAATAAGTGATTAAATGGGTCATTATGATATTTGTTACTTACCTCAAATATTATAATAAAGTAAGACGAATGAAGCAGAAAGGCCCTCCCGACTAACTTTTAATTCAAATTTAGAGATGTCCAGCTGCAAAAAAATAACAAATAACAATTCATCCAATCGGTACAAATATAAGATATATTAAATTTTTTTAAAAAAATTCATGTCTTAAAATTCATTATTGCAATTTTTTTGGCCTGATATTATTGCAATTATTGACGAACCAAAAGGAGGAAAAAAATAAAGTTGAATAACCAAACTTTTTATGAAATGCAGATTCATTCAAAAATAAATATTCAGTTAATATAAATACATCATAACATGACAAAAGCGTCTAAAAGATTTGATGTTCAATATTATAATATTATAATATTTGACAAAATTAATTTAAAAGCCAATAAAATATATAATTTGATTGAAAATATTTCAGGAGACAGTGAACAAAAAGAAAGGTGATCAGAAAATGGTATTTACTTTATTTTTTGTAGTTATGTTTTGATATGATTAATCTATAAGATCAAAATGATTAGACATAATTCTTCGATTTGGTCAAAATATGAAAGTTAGGAAACAGCATTCTGCATGATTATACTGTCACAGATTGAACACACACAAATCTAATTAATACAAATTTACAGTCACATGGTGAGAACATCTAACAGACTGTTTTTTATGTTTAATTTTCTAATACTCATAATTTTGTTCTCGTAAAAATTAATTAAAGAATCAACGTAATAGAGATTCTCCAAAGACAATATTTACCTGCAAGAAGAGAGTCTGGTTTGTAAAATCAAAATGAAAAAAGAAAAGCACCAACCAACTTTCAAGATAAATCACTAATTTAATTTAATTGGACATCAAAAAACAAAGAGATCATATGCTTGAACATATTTGTACTTAAAGAAAAAGATGGGTTGTTTCAACATAAAAAGCTAACACTAGTACAAAATTCTGCTTATGGGATTATAATATAATTTGGAAAAGAGCGGCGGTTGAAAAGTCTCCCCCAGAAACCTACTGGATCTAGTGAATACTTTTATACAATATTTTCTCCACAACATTTAGCATCTTAATTTAATTTTTATACAATTTTTTCTTACAAAATTTTTTTAGCGACAATGAGTACCCTAAACTATTTCGGTGTAATCTTGGTCATGAAGTTTTACTGTGTTGAGTATTATACTTTATGAGTACAAAAAAATCTGAAATTTCAATTTTAATTTTATAATAATATTTTAATTAAAAAGAAGTAAAGAAAATTGTTCAGCATGTGATGAGCAGCAGATCAGAAAATGAGAAACATACCGTGGGGTGTTCTTTCTAGAGGGGTCTGCAGGAACTTGTGGAAGCAGAGGAATGGCCGGCTTTTCAGAGCTTAAAAAGCTTCAAGCGACGGAATTGCTGAAGTGAAAGGTGTCATTGAACGTATGAGTGCTGGGTTGAGGGAGCCTGTAGATGTATGGGAACCTCCGATGAGCTCAACACTGATGGATCCTGTAGAGGTAAGCCCGGTCTGGCAAGCCCCGCCCCCATCGAGAAATAGAACTAACTAATCCTAAGCAAAGGGTCGAGAAATCAACGCCACTATTCTTGAACAACTTGGAGTTGTGGGGGAATCGGGAGTGGATCTGTGGCTTTTCTCAAAATTGGGGCATTTTGAGAGGGCTGGAGTTAGCTAGAGGGCTGAGAGGGTTCCGTGGGGTCATCATAGAAACAGACTCTTGGATTCTAGCTCGGCGTTTGAAGGGGAAGGAGATGAAGGGGTTCTGTAATGGAATCCATAGGGGAATTCTTTCTTTGATGGAGAAGGAGTGAGCTGCTCGTGTCTGCAAAATCAGCGAAGTTCTAATTCTTGTGCATATATTATGGCTAAGACGGGATTTGGTCTTGGGGGGGGGGGGGAGTTTCAGATCTGGGAGAAAAGGCAATAAGGTTGGTGTACGGAGGTTGGAGAACAGGTCTGGGCTGATGTAGTTGGTTGTGTTTTGGACCCTAGGCCTCTTCCTTTGCCGAAACAAAAACCATGTGATGACTGATGAGCAGCAAGGGAAGACACACAGAGATAAACACAGAGAAATAAGTATGTTGTAGGTATTTATCGCAATAGTGATTCTACATTTTTTTTGCCAAAAAAATGGAGACCTTAAAATGAAATCGAGAGACTGAGGGAACAATTTATTCAATTTTTATAATTATCATTTCAATAAGTTTTTGACAAAAATTACAAAACTAATTATTTTAACTATTTTCATTAGTCAGGGTAACATTTTACAATGTAAAACATATGTATACGTGTCTGTGTTGGGTATTATCATAAAAGAATTTATAAATATTTACTTAAGAAAAAAATATTCAAAAAAATTTTCTCAAGAACTTAAATTTTCAAGTCACAAGCCCTTAACATAATATATTAAATATTCCCTTGACTAAAGAGGTGTGTAAAACTTTATAATATAATTATTCATCGTTTAATAATTTAAATTTGGAGTTTAAATAATGATTAGAGACACATTAAAAACTAATAAATATCTTAAGTTAACACAAGCTGTATGTAGTATAGTTTTGTAAAACATGTATTTCTAATATTCCATGCAAAAAGAAGTATATATTTTATGTACCTACATAAAATTTTTCCTCCCCTCCCTTTCCTTTCATTTTCCTCATATCAAACGAACCCTGAGAATCTTATTCAAAATTTAACCAAACTACAAGCACTATCAAATTAATTTTTCCTATTTCAAAAAACAACATAGCAAAAAATCTTCACGTGAATATTTACGTGTTTGACAAATAAATGAACTTGAAAATGTTTGATGAGAAGCTTGAACAGTAGAGGCAGGTTGAAGAAAATGATTGAGACTGCTGCTAGTATGTACATATCGTGCAAGATTGAACATAAATATAAGAAAGAACAAATGAGATCAGGTGAATGTAAATGAATCAAACAAGTTAATCTAAACTCTTTAACAATTTAGAAATTAAACGAAATACCACATAAGAAGTCATCAACAACTAAATAATACAAATCCAACTAATATAAATTTACTCTCACATGGCTAGACCAAATAGCAAACTCTTGTTGATGTTTCACTTTCTATTATTCAGTTTTTCCTAGCAAAAATTAATTTAAGAATCAATATAACAAAGAATCTCCAACACAATATTTACCTACAAGATTGAAACATGGCCTTGAGGATAAGAGGGCAATGAATGACAGAAGAATGTAATTACGGATACTTGAACATATTTGTACTTAAAGACAAAGATGGATCGATTCAAGTAAAAAAGCTTGCAACACTACAAAAGCAGCTGATTGATTCTAGTGAGTCAATGTGCACCATAAGCTTCTTGCTTTCTAGCAAACGGAATGCTCCATCAGCAAGTATGATTACAATTTGGAATACAGCAATGGTTGAAAAGTCTACCAAAGAAACCTACTTGATCTGAGGCATCTTACTGAATGAACAAACCTAATTACAATTTAATCTCTCATGTTCACCTTTAACTATGGGTGTTCCAACTGATGAGGTCTGTCTTCAATTAGCCGAACATGCCTACCTAAATAAATATAAGAGAATACTATAGTTATGGTGAAAATCTACTTGACATTGTTTCTAGTGAATAGTCTTGGCACAATATTTTCTCCACAGCATCTAGCATCCTAAATTAATTTTTATACAATTTTTTTCTTAAGCTGGCAAAAAACAATTGTTTCTAAAAATATTTTCCGGTAATAATGAGTATCCTAAACTATATTTTGGTGTAATCTTGGTTATGAAGTTTTACGGTGTTAAATGAGTAAAAATTGTATCAATATTATTTTAGAATTTTGAGTACTTCTGATTTTCAAAGCAAATTGTTTTAAAAATTAACTTAAGATGATAATTAAGTTACGTTGACACATTTTATAGTCGCTAAAAGCATTACTTGAGATTTGAATCGACCTTCTATTATTAGTTTATTACTCTTTTTCAAGGGTAAAGAAGATTTTTTGTTCCCTAAATTAATAATTAATTAATGAGTAGATTACTATTCCTACTGTATCATTTTATAAAAATAATTCATGTTCATTAAAAAAAGTTGTTAAAAATAGTTACTTCTTATAAAAATATTAATTACGTTTTTTTTAACTCATTTAATGTTTACTCCCTCCAATTTATAATATAAATTTTATTAGAAGGAAAAATTTGTTTCAGTTCATATTTTTTCAGAAGTAGAAAGCAACATCTGTTAATGCTTTTTATTTTATGATCTAACGCCAAACTTTTTTTTTTTTATTAATAGGCTTCTTTGAATGAAAAGAGAAATTGAAAGAAAAAAATAAATAAAAATATTTTAAAACAATCTCTCATCATACTTTTGATCAATAAAAGAAAACACAGAAAAGCAAAATTAGCTAATTTTATTATTATTATTATTATTATTATTATTATTATTATTATTATTTGCAAAAGATATGGGTCATATGTTTGGAAAACTTTAGAAACAATGTTTTAAAGCATATTTTTTATGCTATCGTTTAGGTTTCTCTTATACTGTTTTTTTCCTTGAAGATGAAGAAAATGAAAGTATTCCCTTCTTTCTTTGGATCCCAAAGTAATTGTTATTCCAGTCCTAATATATAAAGAGAAGACAAGATGTGACACAAGTCTCACTAATTTGATTGGAATCAAAAAGGGAAAAGGAATGCAATTAAAGATGCTTGAACATTTATTAATGAAAGAAGGTTGTATGCCCACAATATGCTTCATTTTCTATTTATTTAATCAAAGATGAGACCAAGTGGCTCAATATGAGTGGGCATGAGATGAAACGTGTTTCAGAGCGCTCATATAATGAATTTGTTGACCAACTTTTTCAAAGAAATGTAATTATGAGATTTAAAGAGATCATTGACATAAATTATGGGCAATATTAAGAAGGAATAAAGCTTGTTAATTTCATTAGCGTAGATTAACAAATCACGATTTCAACCAAAACACTTGATTATTACTTGTGGTTGAATGTGCCTAATCTCGAAGCCATTACATATCAAGATTTAAGAACATGAGACAGATGTGCTCTGTTCATCCCCAGTGCTCTACTAAAGTCATCATTTTTCTTTTGGAAAAAAGAAAAATCTACTGGTGTCTCTCTTACTGCCACCACATGAAGTTTTCAGTCATTGCGTTTGATCTTATTCTATGGAGAGTGCCCTGTTTTAAACAGAATTTTAGTGGAAGTTTTCTTCTTCTTTTTTTTAATATTGACAACTATATCGATTATACAATCAGTGTAAAAGAGTGAGTTCAACAGCAGCTAAAAAAGCAGGTCGATCGTTACTACCAAAACAGCCTTCACTGTGGTATGATGATCCATTCCCTTCTTCTTCTCTCAATTTTCTTTCTTTACTTTCTCAGTCTCTCCCTTTGTGCTTCTTAACTCTCTCTCTCTCCCCTGTCTTCCAGCCACCTATTAATTTGTTAGAAGGTCTCCATATCTGTGTGTTTGTGTGTAGCTTTAATTAAAGCAAAGCTCCGTGTATATATCTGTGTGGCTTCTGACTTTTTCTAGAGGATTTTCAGTTTATTTTACGTCATACCTCCGGATGATTTTGGCCGCTAGCAGCCAGGGATATACGACTAACCCGACCCGGCAGCGATGTTACCCTTTTGCTTTTGGCCGATAACGAACAAAAATCGATGTTCTCCTCTGTCCACAATGATACAGAGGATCCGGCGGTGGGGAAAAAAAAACAAGAAGAGTTTTTCCCTGTCCAGATTTGAAGAGAAAAGTGGAAGGACAGAAAAATACAGGAGAAAATAGGGTATAAGGCCTATCTAATTTTTTCTGACTTTTTTTCTCCACATATGGAGAGAAAAACTCACATCCCTTATATGTCCTCCTCCAAAATAGTCTAGTAATATCCCATTCCTATGTTTGATGCAAAATTTTCTTTTTATTTTTATTTATGGCTACTTCATAACTCAGCAAATTAATATTAATAAATCATCTCACTGTATTATGGCCAAATTCAAAACCAGCACGCAAACTCCATTATTAATATGTACATGTTCATATATTTCAAATTTTATTTTAAATTCTGATTATTAATATATAATTTATTTATTATTAATATATAAGTCATGACATAGATGATGAGTGATATTATTTCTTCACAATCATCCCTCAATTTTTTTTAACTTGTTTCCACTGAGGATTATAAAGCATTTGGATTCATGCTTTGTAAGTTCAATAAACAGAACATTTATGTTTCTAGCTTTAGTAACTTTTCAAAAACTCTCAAGACTATTACAAACACATGATATATATAAATTTTCAAAGATTGTCCAATATATCAGCAACTTGCAAAAAGACAGACCAAATTAAAAATTATCTTTTTTAATTAATTTTATCCTAAGATAATCATGATGCAAAATAAAACTAACTTTTTAACTATCAGTTGTTTGATACATACATATTTAACTTAAAACTGAAAATTGAATCATTCAAGATTTGGGTGATTTAAATTAAAATAGTTCATTTAGATTAAAAGCATGTTCAATAACATCAATTCAGAATAATATCGAAAGCACCTACAAATTAAGTGTTTAACGCACTATTATTCTGTGGTTTGAAAGTACTCCTCCGATCCTAAATATAAGACCCTTATATACACTAGTATAAGGGTATTATATTTAGGACCGGAGGAGTATTATTACTCTTTTATAGTCTGAAAGTTTAGATAATTAAGTTAGATTTTAATGAATAATATAAGTTAAAAATAATCTGATTCCTTTCACTGGTATATATTTCCCAAAATAGACAATTCATCAAATTCAGTAGTAAATTTCAATTAATATAGATACAATGTAATACGCAAACATTAACATCTAACAGATTTCACTTTTGATTTTCTAATAAAATTTTGATTCAATCCAAATAAAATGGAGTGTCCTCAAATCAAAATTTACCATTGACATTGATTTTAGGAATTCAAGGGAAGCAATAAACGACTGAGTATTGACAAAAGTGACTTGCAGAGAAATGTGAATATCAAATATTATATATACATTTTTATATATGGGTTAAATAAAGGTTATTTTTGCCCAAAAAGTATCGTTGCGGCCTTGCAGGTACATATATTTGCTCAAAATTGGTCACATGTGTATTTTTCTCTCCAAATTAATTACTCTAATTTTGTTCTGTTAATACCGTTAGTTTCTGTATAGGGGCTAGCGGTACTAACAAAACAAAGTTACGAAGATTAATAGTGTTAACGAACTAAAACTTAAGTGTTTTAATTAAGAGAAAAAACACACAGATACTAAATTAAAAATTAAGATAAACAATAGATACCTATAAAATGGTTTTTTCTGAAAATATTTGCGAGGAGCTTTAAGCATCCAAGAGTTTGTTTTATCTCAATGTCATATTGGAATTGTTAAAAAATAACAAAGTCACTCCTAACCGTTAGAAAAATTTAAAAAAAAAAAACTAAAGTTGATTGCTAATATTTTTCAATAGTTAGAACAGTATTGCTCTTTTGAAAATACTTTCAGAGTGATACTAAACTAAACTACTTTCAAATACGCATAATTCCTTGTTGGATATATGCCACGAGGGCAAAAATCACCATTAGCCCTCTCTACATATAACAACTGTAAGCTTATCGTAGAACAGAGAAAATACAGATATTTAACCTTATATAATTGAACTACTTGTTTCCAATAAATAAATATAAATGGATTTAAGAATTAAAAAATAAAAGTATTAATACCAAAAGTTAGTTAGAGGGTGAATCATATATTTTGTGTGGAATTCAGAGGCAAGAACGAAGAAAAATCATATTTTTACCTCTTTTTTTTAACCTATATTTCCCAAAACATCGTAAGACGTCATATAAAATTTAGTCCAGTATTATTACAATGTTCAAAGTATTTATTTTTCACTATCATCTTGATTGCCAAAAAGAATGCTAAAACAAATTTGTCATCATAGAATCCAAGAACAACGAAAAAAGATCACATTTACACATTATTTTAATTATGTTCTCTTGTTAAAAGAAATACAATTTATCGTCATGTAAAATAAATAACTTATATCCTGTTATTTACCTGTAATATGAATTGACTTAATTTTGATGATTATTAAGGCAGAACAAGAATTAATGGAAAGGAAAACAGAAGGATGATGATTAAAACTGCTTCTGAAAAAGTTAAAGAAGAAAAGAAACAAGAGTGTGAAACTATGAGGCTTTAAATAAATAAACAAAATTAAAACAAAAAAGAAAAGAAATTATTCTTTACTTGAATTTATATGTAATTATAGTTTTAGCCAATACACTTGATTAGTAAAGATATTTTAGGAAAAACAATACCTATTCATTACAAATAACTAATTTAACTAAGTTCCTTAATCTCCCCAAATTAGTTAACTGGAAAAGCAAAGGAAACATTATGATTCCTCGTTTGAAATCTGCTCAGACATTTCCTCATTCCTGGGCCGCGACTGTAAGTGAAAATAACATAAGATAAATAAAAGCTAAAATATCTCATTATATTTCCTAGGCCGCGACTGTAAGTGAAAATAAAGTTATTTTTCATCATATTTCAAGATTAAAATTTTTTTGTAATAATTAATATTTATGTAACAGAAAGATAAATTCCCAACAATATGATATGAGAGGAAAAACTGCAATGTATCTCTCATCTCCCATATTATAAATATAAAATCAAGTAAAAAGTATTCATTTTTCTGTTTTTTTTGCCAATTAATATAAAATCTAAATAATAACATCAAAATCAGTAATGTGTTACTTCTAATATTCTCATGCCACTTAAAAGAAATGGAATAAAACGAGATGTTTCATTTAAAAAAAAAAGAGTTAAAGGAGATATAAAATAAAGAAATGATAATCTGATAATTACCTGGAAAAGGATCCGGTGATAATATTGATATCTTTTGAGCCAAAAACCAATGCAGAAGGATGATAACTGAAACTACTTAATTATGAGAGTACAAGAAAATCAGGAATTCTCAAGTTAATTATAGTATACTAGAAGAAATTATAGACAACAATGTAAATTAATCAGTACCTTTAAAAATAATACTTATCTGGTTCTAAATATAAAATCTATTTTGTAGTGTATATTAGACTATAAAATAGGTCTTATATTTAAGACCGGAGGAGTATAACAAAATGGACACATTTTTTCTTAAACAAGATTTAAAGTATTTCCCATTTTCCTTCTCAGACAATTCTTATATCAAATTCCTTTATATTTATTATGTCAAATTTTCTGATAATACAAAGTCATCTGTCTTATTTTTAATATATTATCATTTAATTATAAACCCACATGGAAAAAAATATAATACACGACTATGTATGATTGAAGAACACTTAACCTAAGTATTTTCCTTCTCAAAATTGTATAATTTAGCTCCAAATTAAACTATATAACAAACTGTTATTTAAATAATATTATAGAAGTCGTTTAAGTGGAAAAGTCGTTGTGTATTTATGTACATGAATTTTCATTGTATAATGATAAGCTTAGCAGACAACAAAATAAAATACAACTGAAATAAAATAAAAAGAATTATAAAATATTTTCTCAGTTAATTACCTCAAACTCTGCAATCAAATTAGACAGGAAAAGAAACTAAATGACCCTGGAACCAGATTTTATGATGCCCACCTTCAAGAGAGAAACAAACGGTGATTCATTTAATTAAGCCTATGATATTATCCATCTTAAATTTTAAAGAGTTTGAATTCGACAAATATTTATTATTTGAAATTTATTGTGAAATTCAAAAGAAAGCTGCAAAAAATTGTAATCTTTTAATAATGCAATTTCACCAAACTTCATATAAAAAGTTGGGATAATTACTCATAGGTACCAAGTAAGAAAACTAAATACAAATAGATGCCAAAAATATCATAGTTACAAATTAAACTTGTACTCCTCCGGTCCTTAATATAAGACCCATTTAACTAATTTGATTAGATTAAGGAAATTAAGTAAGTTAGTTAATTATATGAAATGTGACATATTTTTCCTAAAATACCGTAATCATCTTTCTTAAGACCCCCTCTTCCTCTTCTACTTGATTATAGTTGAAGGAATATCCATAGGGGTAATTTAGAGAAAATTGATAAATATGAGAAATGGGTCTTATATTTAAAACCAAAATCAACTCAATAATTAGGTTCTCTATTAAGGACCGGAGGAGTATATTTACAAGTCAAATTGTGTCATTTACGGATCAAATTTAACAATTTATTTTACATGTCAAATTGCCATTTTTACAAGTCGATTTGGGTCATTTACAATAATGTCAAACTTTTCAAAAAGTTGAATTCCTTCTGACTTGCCATATTTTATGGCTTGTTTGATTCTATTAATGTATTTTTATATTATCAGCGCAATTCTGTGGAATAATTTTTTCAAACAAAAAACTAGAGGAAAAAAGTCTGTTTGAATCATTATTTTAAAAACAATGGTAAAGTGAAAGGTCAATTGAATAGTTTGCTTTAAGTATTAGCGTGATTGTTATTACAATATTCTTTGACTCTTCTTTAATTTTGTAGGGAAAAAAAGTAACAAAATATTAATAAGATGTTCTGATTTCTTTGTTTTCAGAACAAATAACTGAACACACATTTTCAAACATGGTTTTTTAATTGCTTTTGTTTTCCAAAACAGAAAACTGTTTTAAAAATTAAAAATCCAAACAGGCCCTTAACCGTTTACTGCCAAAGGAAAAAAAGATCAAATGTAAATTTAGAAGATGGTTACACGTAAATTAAATTCATATTATTCATTTTTTTTTTCATTATCATCTCAATAGCCAACCATATGCTGCGGGGGGAAAAGAAAGATCAAATGTTCTCTTGTAAAAGGCAACGTGATTTATCAACATGCATAAAAAAATAAACAACTTCTGTTAGTTCTGTTATTTAATTTACCTTTAATATGAATCGATGATCATCAGCACAAAGATGATGATTTGAACTTCTTCTGAAAATACAGTAAAAGAAACAAAAGTGCAAACGAAGAGGCATTAAATAAATAAGCAAAATTTAAGTCCACTATAAAGAAATTATCTTTAAAAAAATCAATAAAACAAACGTATCTCCAAGATAGCTAATATTTAATTACCTGTAAGATATATAGATGAGCTTGATGATATCTCAGGATTTCGAACAGTACTAACTTACGGGTTTTGCAAATTTGACGGAGGCAACAAAATAGCACAAAACAAGGAAGAACAAACAAGAGATGAATGTGAATGAATAGATGAAGAAAGATTAAACTCATTGAGAGATAATAAAGGCATGATAAGAATTTGTTCTTTACTTGAGCTCTTGAATGATATGGAGATACTAATTCCAAAGTTAGAGTAAGCTTCACATTCATTTCTTAATTTGGAAGTTATTCAATGCATTTTCATTGCTTGAGCTTTGTTGCATTGCATGTTGCTTTCATCTGCTTCTATTCTATGCGTTGTTCCTTTTTTTCTTCCCTCTCCCCCTAAGCATAGATATACTCCTATTAGAGGTAATCTTATTTAAGGCACTATCGTGCATTAAGTATAAGTATCTTTTCTAGCAAAAATTCGAACCTAATTCATCACGTTACTAGGAATTAGTCCCATTTGCTTATCTATTTTGTTCACTCATTCTCTCTCCCCTCACCCTGTGGATAAGTAAAGATGTTTAAGAAAATTGAGATACATCTTTTACAAGTTTATTTTCCTCAAAAAATTTTAACCAACTTTTTGAATTATGTAATTTAGTTATTTAAAGCTTCTATTTTGAGCCGGATGAAGTAAATGCATAAGAAAGTACTATCCCTAGTCTATAATACAAATTATACTTCATATTACGAATTGTGTTATAAATTAGATCTTATATTAAAGACAGGAGGTAGGACAATACTTATACCAAGTTATTTATATTCACTAGTATTTAATAATAAATTCACATGAAATAAAAATAACATATGACTATATATGATTGAAGAACTTGAAATAATGAATATAAGTTATTTAACCTAAGTTTTTTTTCCATGGGATAATAGTGTAATATTGTATTTATTATGTGAATTTCTTTTCTTTTTTTTTTTTGGGGTTGTGCTTGAGCCTATGGAGAAGATTTTAGGAGTATGTAATAAATCTTGAATCTCAAATCTCATTTATTACCTATTTTAGATAGTTTGATGGCTCTAAAGTGAGCCCTTCATGGCCTGACCTCTATCATATAATTTGAATATCAGTCTAGAAAGATCTTGACCAGTTTGGCACATGAAAACTCGAACTTGTCCACTATGACTTTATGATAATTGTAAATCTCAATAAGGCTGGTCATATATGATATATTAAAGAAATAAAAATAAAAATAAAAATGTCAAATAATTGTCTGACGAAAAATTAAGGGGAAATCACAAATAAAGACCCTTGAATTAGCAAAATCACTCTATGGTCACCTGAATATGCTAAATTACTATGAGGGACCTGGTCTCAAATTGTAATTATGAAATCATGGTCAAATTACCAAAATACCCCTCTTTAAATTTTTTTTTTTTTAAAAAGAAAGCCACTCCTCACCGGAATCCGGCCACCGGCGCCGGAGCTCCGGTGGCCGCTTCCGGCCACTGTCGGCGGCCGGACGCTGGGGTCCGGCCGCCGGAGCTCCGGCGCCGGCGGCCACTTCCGGCGGTCTTCCTTTGTTTTTTTTTTTTGAAACTGTTTTTTTTTTAAATTGGGGGGAAGTGAGGTTGGGGGGATTTGATCCCCCAACCTAATGCTTCCCAAAATAAGGAATGACCATTGAGCCAACAAATTTTTGTTAACATTATGATGCAAAAAAAAATATAAGTTAACTCATTTACTCTTGTTCCAGGTGATAACAACAATACATTTGGAAATAACAAGTTCTGATTGTAAAATAACACGTCTGGAATAAAAATTTAACAATATATTTTTTTTATAACAATAAATTTTGTTGCAGGCAATAACAACAATACATTTAAAAATAACAAGTTCTGATTATACAATAACAAGTTTGGGATTAAAATTTAATAACACGTTTTTTTTATAACAATACACTTTGTTTCAAGTGATAACAACAATACATTTGGAAATAACAAGTTCTGATTGTAAAATAACATGTCTGGAATAAAAATTTAACAATATGTTTTTTTATAACAATAAATTTTGTTGCAGGTAATAACAACAGTACATTTAAAAATAACAAGTTCTGATTATACAATAACAAGTTTGGGATTAAAATTTAATAACACGTTTTTTTTATAACAATACACTTTGTTTCAAGTGATAACAACAATACATTTAAAAATAACAAGTTCTGATTATAAGATAATAAGTCTAGGATTAAAATTTAACAACACGTTTTTTTATAACAATTAATTATTTTATACTTTTAAAAAATAAATTATTTATAACTTATAAAAAATATTTTTAATATATTTATTTCTCTAAAAAAATACTTTTTAATCTGTATATCTATACAACTCATTATAAATCAAACTACTTCTTATAAATTATAAAGTATTTATAATAAGGCATTTTTGATTTATTAATCATAGTATAAATTTTATATCGTTTCATTCTTTAAATATTAAAAATAGTTTTTATATTTAAAGAATAAATAGTATTTTTAATTATAAATTAGAGATAAATTTCATTTATAAATTTAAGCAGTCAAAAAGTATTTTTAATCCACAATAAATTGTACTATTTATAATTTATAAGAAGTAGCTTGATTTATAATAAGTTGTATAGATATATAGATTAAAAAATTTTTTAAAAAAAATTAAAAAAGTGTGTTGCCATTTTCCCTAAATTTTATTTAAAAATTTGAACAATAAAAAAGTATTTTTAATCTATAAAAAATTATACTTCAAGTTCTGATTATAAATTGGAGATAAAAATTATTTTTTTAGCAAATTAAATAGATTACAAGTACTTTTTATAAGTTATAAATAATTTATTTTCCAAAAGTATAAAATAATTAATTGTTATAAAAAAAAGGTGCTGTTGAATTTTAATTCCAGACTTGTTATTTTATAATTAGAACTTGTTATTTCCAATGTATTGTTGTTATCACTTGAAACAAAGTGTGTTGTTATAAAAAAACATGTTGTTAAATTTTAATCCCAGACTTATTATTTTATAATCAGAACTTGTTATTTTTAAATGTATTGTTGTTATCACTTGAAATAAAGTGTGTTGTTATAAAAAAAAACGTGTTGTTAAATTTTAATCCCAAACTTGTTATTTTATAATCAGAACTTGTTATTTTTAAATGTATTGTTGTTATTGCCTGCAACAAAATTTATTGTTATAAAAAAATATATTGTTAAATTTTTATTCCAGACGTGTTATTTTACAATCAGAACTTGTTATTTCCAAATGTATTGTTGTTATCACCTGGAACAAGAGTAAATGAGTTAACTTATATTTTTTTTTGCATCATAATGTTAACAAAAATTTGTTAGCTCAATGGTCATTCCTTATTTTGGGAAGCATTAGGTTGGGGGATCAAATCCCCCCAACCTCACTTCCCCCCAATTTAAAAAAAAAACAGTTTCAAAAAAAAAACAAAGGAAGACCGCCGGAAGCGGCCGCCGGCGCCGGAGCTCCGGCAGCCGGACCCCAGCGTCCGGCCGCCGACAGTGGCCGGAAGCGGCCGCCGGAGCTCCGGCGCCGGTGGCCGGATTCCGGTGAGGAGTGGCTTTCTTTTTTTAAAAAAAAAATTTAAAGAGGGGTATTTTGGTAATTTGACCATGATTTCATAATTACAATTTGAGACCAGGTCCCTCATAGTAATTTAGCATATTCAGGTGACCATAGAGTGATTTTGCTAATTCAAGGGTCTTTATTTGTGATTTCCCCAAAAATTAAAGTGTCATTCCTCCTTAATTCAAATCCCAACACAACATTTTTTTTAATTGGTTTTTAGAGTTTGTTCAAATACACAAGTGTGTTGAAAATAAAATAAGAAACCCATACAACTATTAATTACCTTGAATATATATCTTGTATACAATCTAAAAAGTTGTCAAGTCATGAGTCTAAACTAAAATATAGTTTCTATATATCAGCAAATCTGAGATTCCCAGATGAATGAATTAAATAATTAAATAAAATGTGCAAGAATATGTACAGAAAAATATATACTGTAAAAAATTCAGAATGTAATGAAATAAAAAGGTTGGTAAAGAAGGAGCATCTTACCACAGATTGAAGGGCTAAGCAGATTCCAAACATATTGCCACCAAACTAAAGCAAGATTTTGGTTGAGAAACATGACATTGCTACCTTCATTTGCCTGTGTTGGAAAATTTCAAGCAATTGCTGCCTCCACCTTTACATAAGCATTACTCTGAAACAAAGTATATTTCACGCAAGAAAATTTCCAGCAGTTGTTTAGTATATGGAATTGATTTTACAATCTGAAGAAATGAGTCAAATGACTCAAACTTATGATTATAATTTTAAAAAAAATGATGTCTTTTAAAAGTGAATAAATTGTAGGAATGATCATTAATGATGAATGGGACGAAGAGATTTTAAATAAAAGTTGAACCATCCATATCATCTAAATCTCCGACAGAAACAAAATCCATATCACCAAAATACTAATACTGTACATATCATTAATGATTTGCTTTTTCACAAAGTACAGGAGGGAGAAGCATATAACTCAAACTGGAAACATAAGTATCCAGACTCACCACCAATGAATTACTCCCATGAGAAAAGCTGCCCAGAATAGAATCAAAAATTGAAGAACAAAAACTTTGAAGAACCAAGAAAAAAACATGCTCTGGAGCGTGCATTCTTGGTTAAACTCGAAAGATCCATTTTATTGGGATTCAGGATAGAAGATTGATTGTAATGAGGGAGAAAGTTAGTCAAAGAAAGCTTGATACAAGGACTTGTTTAGCTTTAAAGATGCCCTCTTTCTCTGCCTCGTTGGTTCCTCGCCACCCTCGCCTCCTCGCATGATAGCTATTTGCCCGTTCATTTCTAAAACTGATAAAGCCAGCTCCCCACTCGGGTCCTCACCTAACCATTAAAACCAAGACTGGAATCATCTAACAAAATAGTAAGACCAAAATCATTCACCTTCAACCCAGATGAAAGATGCGGTTCACAAAGCAACAAAAAGGAAATCTGAATCAAAGACAAAAATGAAGAACATAACTTTTCCCACTTGCCTGGGTGAGATTCGATGGCAGAGGAGGAGGTTAAAGTGTTCAAAAACCTGAGATGGAACGCCCCAGAGGGTATTCAAAATTTGAAAACCCTTGGATTAGAGAGATGAGAATGTACGTATGGGAGAGAAGTTTGATCACAACCTTCTGGAATCTTTCTTTCGGGTTTGATGCTTGAAGGAGGGGAGACATTTCCTCAGTCAAATGATTTTGAATTTTGAATTTGAATGGAACTGTCTCTCTAGGGACCGACCCAAAACGGAAATAGATTCTCTCTTGCCTCTAGAGTTGTTGGCCTTTTCTCCATTTGCATGTCTCTGCAACTGCGATTCAGCCTTCTACAGTTCTGCATCACTGCGACTCTGAATGCTGCTTCACTCTCTTGTCTCCTTCCTATCTCCCATCTGCTTGGCTTCCCGCTGAACACACTCGAAAAGCGCTTTGGCTTTGTTTGGTTGGGGTTTTTTTGAGGGGAGGGGAGGGGAGGATGTGTTTGGTTGGGAGGAAGGGAGGGGAGGGGAGCTAAAAAAATTTGTCCTTTTGTGCTCCCCTCTCCTCCCCTCCCCCTCCTCGCCTCCCAAATTGGGGGTTTTTGGAGGGGAGAAAAATATTATAAGAATCTTGACAAATATGCTCATGCCATTTTTTGAATATTCCAGTGGTGTCCTTTTGATTTTTTTTTTTTGGTTTCGTATGATTACCTTCGCATTCCCTTTCGCGGTCGCTCAATTATATACACACACACAAATATAATATGCATATATGTTAATATATTAATTATATATATTAATATATATTATAATTATAAATGACACTGTTAATATCATATATTTTTTATTTCCTAATATGTTGAGGGTATTATTATATAGTTAAGGTCTTGTCTTTTTTTCTCCCATTCACTTTTCTCATATATATTATACTTTTATTTCATTTTTTTTATCACATATAAGTGAGGTAATTGGTTTTTTTGAAATTGATAAATTAGGAAATAATAATTTTGATATAAATATTATAATAAAAGAATAAATCAGTGTAAATATAAAGATAAGAGCATATTTGTCAATTTATAATCCCCTTCCCTCCCCTCCCCTTGTGAACCAAACAATAAATCTCCCCTCCCTTCCAACCAAACAAAACCCATGACCTCCCCTCCCCTCCCCTCCCCTCCCCTCCCCTTAATAACCTCCCCTTCCCTCCCCTCCATTGAACCAAACAAAAGCCTTTAGTCTAAGTGAACCTTTTTTATTTATGTTTTTACTCATACAATCTCTTCTCTCCTCCCCACCTCCTTTCCTTATTTTGGGTGTTGTGTATTTTTTTTAAAATTTATTACACTTGAATTTTATAATTTATATTAACAATATTCTGAAAAGTTAATTATAAAAATTTCATAAGATTATAGGGAATAATAAGTGATCGTGCTAAGATTTTTTTTAAGAAAAACTTATAAGGATATGAAATAATTGAAACAATAATCTTCAACAACTTAAAAAAATAATTTTTCCAATGTTTTTTTCACTATTTAAAAAAGGCAAGAAAGAAAAAATATCTTATTTTCATTTGTAGTTATTACCTTGTATTTAAAATAAAAAAGTTACAAATTAAAATTTTTATAAGATTATAGGGAATAATAAAAGATGGTGCTAAATTTCGGTTTTTAAAAGATATGAAATAATTTGAAAAATAATCTTCAACAACCTTGTAAAAAATGCTGGTGAAAAAAAAAACCTTATAAAAACATAATTTTTCCAGTCTTTCATTCCTGTGTATCTAAAAAAGATAAGAAAGAGAAATATCTAGTTTTCAATGATAATTCTTGTAATGTATTTAAAATAAAGAAAAGCAAGTTACAAAGTAAAAATTTTACAAGTTTACGGTGAATAATAAAATTTTCTGCTAAAATTTCAAAGGATATGGAATAATCTAAAAAGTAATCTTCAACAACCTTTAAAGCAAGTTATAATGTCTTTTTTGACCATCATAAAACAATGTTGCACGCAGCCACTTAACTAGAGAGAGAGAGGCGGACATCCTTTTTTAGTGGGACATGTGAACACATCTAGACGTGGCTTTAATCCAAATGATTGATAAAAATGAACATCTCATTTGGAATTTACAAGAATGGAGAAACCTAGTTCTACTTCCATTTTTAATATAATACCTTCCCACCAAGATTATCAATACAATTATGACCTTAAAATTAACACTTAAGCTAAGTAGCATTTCTCTTCATTTAGAGACTCATTATTTATAAACCATGAATAATAATATACTATTTTCAGTTTTTAATATATTATAAATTAATATATAATCTAATGATGCTCATAAATATTTTTAAAAAATTATGTAACATATGTTATAATTAAGTAATTTAGTACTTTTTTAATCTCTCAAAATTAGTTAACCACGTGACCGGAGGTAGCACTTTTCTTTCTTACAAATGTCAATACATGATTGTACTGAAATCTGAATAGGATTTTAGAAGCTTATTTATCCTCTGAAGATATATTAAAGGATTAGAAGTTAGTTGATTGCAGTTGTTGTTGCATCTGATGGTTTGGATAGCCATGTCTGCCCGAAGTGGCATTTCTAGATGAGGCATCCCAATCCCATGTGGAGCACCTTTTTTTATTTTAGAAAAATTTGATATGCAAATGCAAGTTTTATAAGTTCTCTAATTAGCTAATTAAGTCTTTCCAGTTATTTTTTTGGGCCCTTATTATCCTCTCAATTATAAATATTAGTCTCTATATTTATAATTTATTTCTAATATATAGACATGTAGTGCTTTTTTTTTTTTAGTTGGGTGATAACCTGTAGTGCTTATTTGGCCAAAGGTTATAGGTAGTACGTATTTAAGAAATACTAAGAAATATTATTTTAGATCTTTAATATAAGAGCTAGTTAACTAATTTGAATAGATTAAAAAAACTAGTTAAGTTAGTTATTTGTAATAAATAGATATTATCTTTCTTAAAATATCCTTGTTAGTAAAGTATATTGGCTAAAACTATCATCATTGCAAGAACTACTTTAGAAAAAAATAGATAAATATGAGAGATAAAATAATAAATCAAAATGTACTCTATAACTTCTTTCTTAATTAATTTTTTGAAAAAGATAAATTAATGAGGAGTTATAGTATTTTCTTAAACACACGTTACTCGATACATTCTACTAAAATCTCTTTTTCTAATAAAGTGACTGTTAGCATAATAATTTTTTTACTTTTATTTTGATAATAAACAAATTTTATTTTCAAAACATCCCATTATTTTGTATTTTTTTAAATCAACGGCAGCAACCCAATCAATAAAAATAAAAAATTTAATTAAAAATCAGATGAAATTGTAATGATTTAGAAATTAATTTTTTCCGAATTTTTTCCTTTAAAAATTAGTCCTCTTTCAGTCAAACATGACCAAATAGGAATTTTGTAATTTGATAGAATAGTCATATTACCCTTATGAATTAGAAAACCTGCTGTAAAAATGATATTTATTTAATTTCTTGAAAAGCATGTCGTAAGCGGCAATGCCAAACTTGTTAATAATATTAAATAACTTGTTAACTGTGTTACAAGAGTTAAACAATTTTCCATTTATTGGGCACTAACTAATCTCTCAAAGTGTAAAAGACTCTAAGATCAAGTAGTAATAGCGTTATAATAGTTCTTAATATCATTACATGACTTGTTAACTGTATTATTAGAGTTATAAATATGTCCCTTTTTTAATTTATAAGGACAATATGGTCATTCTATCAAATTATAAAATTCCCATTTGGTCATGTGTGACTAAGAGAATTTCTCTTGTTTGTAGTTCTTTTTTCTGTCATTTTCTCTAAGTTTTACAGTTTTTTTAAAGAGAATTACAATGAAGTCTCAAGAAAAAAATAACTACCAATAAGTCTCAATAAAATGTTAGATTTCCAACTCTAGATCTTGTCATTATAGGTTGATTAGATTATTGTTGGGATTTTTTAGAAATTATATTCATTTCTGGAGACTTGATTACAATTCTTTCTTTTTTTTTACAAGGTCTTCTTCTTTTGTTTTTTTGCCAACTACCCCATCCATCCCTTTGTTTTTTATAAACAACTTTGGACTCCATTACACAGATCAAAAAATTGGTTAAAAATAATAAACAGGTAGGAATTGAAAGTTTTTTTCTCCAAAATATCCTTATTTATGGGAGAGAAAATATAAGAAAGAGAATAAGAAAATTAGTATAATAAAGATAATTATAAAAGAGAGAGAATATGTGATGGATAGAAGTGATAGCTTAGGAAATGACACAATAAATATATGTAGTATTAAAATAAGTAATTAATGGAGGCAAAATAAAAAAATTTGTTATAAAATTTTAAGACAACCTGTAAATATTATTTATATATAAATATAAAAAAAATGATAGTTGTTACATATTTAAAAAAAAAGGAAGGAGGGAGTACAATGTAGTTCTTTTCTTCGGTTGGCCAAAAAACAAATACAATTAACTTCTTCGGGCATAACTGGAAAGAGGGATAAAATAGGAAATTACGGCAGATTTAGGGTTCGGTGCTCAATCTAGATAGGTCTCGCTCCCATATAAACAGGATCTTATTTTAATTTCTTCTTGTCATCTTCAGCTATCGCCACCTCTATGGTTTCTTTTTCTTTCATGTGATTTAGAACAGTTCGGCGAGGCTTCTTCATTTTCATTGGAGATCTACGCCTTATTTGTTGCTGAATGCAACAAAAAGAGGGAAAGCCATTGAAAAACGATCCCTCTCTATTTTGATTTTCTCTTCTCTGCCTTGTTATTCTTCTTCCGAAATGTCCGATGCCACGTTGCCGGTAGTTACAAAGAGCTGTGATCGGCGATGCTATGATCAGACTGAGAGTGAGTTCTCTGTGTCGCATTTTGATAGGAATCTGTGGATCTCTCATCTCTTGATCTTTTGGAGCCGGTTTATGTGATTACATTCACAAAATTGGGGGTAATTCATTTATTATTTAATTAATTTTAGCGTTTTGAGATAGTGAAGTCGATGATGATTGCGCTTATATGTTGCAAGTGCCGTCTGAAATTGTTGATTGATGGAAAATGCAGAGTTGTTTCTGACACTTCCTTCTCTTCAGTTCTAAGTTCACATTTCCATCGAATCAACTTTGGAGAAATATTGTGAGTTGAAATTACTAAATTTTTCCTCTGCCAACAGTTGAAATTCCTAATTACTAAATTAGAACGATAATAATCCTGTTTTTATGCTTCTCTGGCAATTTTCTAAAACCTATTTTTGTATTATTGTTCACTCTATAAATTGCCTATTACGCTTTTGTTCATTTTCGGTTTCTTCGCCAAGTCATTTGTTAAACAGCCCAATGAACCAAAAAGAGACTCTGCCTCTAGTGACCTCATTCTAATCATTGTTCCTGTTCTACATCAACAAATATGCATATGACTGGGCACTGATCTTAGATGAGAGGCTCTTACATTGCTCTGTTCACATATATTCCAGCCAGCCAATCGTTATTCCAGTTCTCCATTCATCAACAAAACGAGCACGTATATTATCTCTGGATTGATCTTTAGATAGAAAGCTCTTAAATTGCTCTGTTCATATAATGTATTCCAATCAGGGAATCATTATTTCGGTTCTCCATTCATCAACAAATGAGCGCATATATTGTGGCACTCTGGACTGATCTTAGATAAAAAGCAATTACACTGCTGTGTTCATATAATGCTAAGAGTCTTCTGTTTTTTTCCCCTCTGTTTCTTTCTTTTCAGTCTCTATCTTGTTTTGACCAAAAAAAAAAAGAATCTCTATCTTGTGGGGGTGTTTGGTTTCATTTAAAAACGTTTTTAAAAAATGCTTTTAAATAAATCAAGATAAAATTCTTTTTATATATTTATTTTTTGTATACTGTATAATTATTTTTACAATTATGTATTGATTTTTACCAAAACACTTTTTAGAGGAGCACTGAGCAGCAAGAAGGTGAATACCCTTTTAGAAGAGGACTGGGTAATAAGAAAAGGGTGAAAAAGATTTTTCACCTAAATTTTAAAGATAAGGAAAATTATGGACACTGTCTGGAAAAAAGATATAAGTTTTTGATAACAAAATTAATAAATGTTAAAAGATTAATGTTATTTTTGCGCTCATGTAAATATCAAGATAACATTTTGATTTGCTATCGTTATCGGATTATCATTTACGGCAGTGGTGTTGGTAATTAAAAAACATTATTTTTGGTTGTTTTAACAATATCTTGTTAAAATATTGATACAATTTGACTTAAATATTACTCCAGAATGTATAAGTCAATTTATAAATATTTCTCCAGAATTTATAAATTTTTCTTTAGAAATTTACAAACCCCACTATTATTAAAAACAAAAATGTGTTGGCAAAAAAAATATACCATCTCCTATCTTAATTATAAGATTTCATTTGTAAATTATTAGTGAAATCTTATAATTAGGAGCCGAGGTAGTATTTCTTATAATCTTAAATATAAGACCTATTTTACTGTGCAATTTATTACAAAATGGGCTAATTATACTATAAAATAAGTTTTACTTATTTTCTAAATTACATACCAGTGCTTGAGTTAGTGGTTAGTGTTTTCTTGGTTTGACCAAACGTTATCGGTTAGTAAAAATGAAGGGAAAATTGCTGAAGTGTCTGGGGGAAAACAAATAACACTAACAAATGTCAAGAAATGAAATAAATATGAAATCTCTATAGACTTGAGTGTGATCTGAAAAATATATGAAAAGACACCCTTAAAAGGCAAAGTAAAGAAGGAGAAAAAAGTTTGAGAGATCATGACTTGAATGAAGATGCACAACCTAAGGAATGTGGATCCATGGAAGGCTTCAAGATCAGCCTCTTACCTCCATGGTGTACGGATGCAGAGGAAGCCAATATTGGAATCAGAGTTCAATTTGAAGGGCATGGAGGCTTTTCTCGAGGAAAGTCCATCTGCCCCCTCTCGGTTGGGTATTTTGTTGGTACGGATCTGATCTGCAGGAATCTGAATAAGAAACCCAATTTGGGGTTTTTACAATATCTTAGCCCTTCGCTTCAACTATTTGATGGTCTAGTATATTAGGAGCTGCTCTTGAATTTCCAATGGCTCTTTTTTCCTACTGGATTTTCTTTAGCTTTATGTTCAATGCTTTTGGTGTTAGTTATCAGATTTGTCTTCTTCAAGCTTAGTTTTCCACTCATATTTGCAAGGTCTAGATTTCATCCCAGCATCATGATCAAGTACAGCTTTGGTGAAATTTCTGAGTATTACAAGCATTCTCACTATTCATATGGGATTGCCGCCTTGAAGTTGGTTCTCTGCCCATTTTATTCAAACCCAATTTGGGTAGATGCCCGTTATTCCTCTTTTGAGAGTGAAGTTAGTGATATATAAAGTGGTTCATATGGGGAGAATGATTAGAATGGAGGATCTATACGGGGAAAAAATATTTATAAAGGAGGATCAGGCAATACACAACTCTTTCATTTATTCATATTCAGAATTTGCATTCACTAATAACATTATTCCATAACGATCTTCAACCTTCCCTGCCAAAAATGTTATGTAACATTCAAAATCATGATGCTTATCAAATTTCAATCGTTTAAACTTAATATACATAGTCCATATTTCATTTTTTTTTATACTTTTGTTTCTTAAAAAAATACTTTCCTATAATCGGTAGATAACCCAAAATAAATATAATCTTTTGATTTTAAGTTTTTTTAAAAAATAATTTTTTATTTAAAAATTATTAGCTAAAATTTTTAAATCTAAACCATTAAAATTATATTTGAATTGTATAGATTTTACCGCAGTGATAAGTACCATAGTGTTCTTTAGATGAAACAAGGGTATCCTCAAGTCATATTGGACTTGAGACTAATCCCTTTCGGGTTTGGACCGATAAGTATCATGGTTTTCATTACTGCAATAAATATTGAAACTGTGATGAATACTGTGATGAATAATTTATTTAAATGAAAAGCACGTTAAATAACATAAATTCAGTATAATATTAAAAGCAACTAACAAATTCAGTGTTTAATGCGGTGCTCCTCTGGTTCTTAATATAAGACATAATTGTTGAGTTGATTTTGGTCCTAAATATAAGACCTATTTCTCATATTTATTAATTTTTTCTAAATTACCCTTATGGATGCTCCCTCAACCATAATTATGTAGAAGATGGAGAGAGGACATTAAGGGAAATTATTATGGTATTTTAGGAAAAACATGTCATATTTCTTATGATTAACTAGCTTACCTAACTTCTTTAATCTAATCAAATTAGTTAAATAGCTCTTATATTAAGAACCGGAGGAGTATTTTTTTTTTTTTGGCCTGATAATATTATCATTCTTTTATAGTTTTTTGTGGCCAAAACTTCTTTTATATTCTGAAAGTTTAGATAAGCTAGATTCTATTAGCATGAATTATTCTCGAGTTCAAACTTTGATGTGCAAATGCAAGAATAAAGACACAAACAACAATTCGATATACTCCTCCGGTCCTTAATATAGGATCCAATTCTTAAGTTGGTTTTGGTCCTAAGTATAATACACATTCCCCATATTTATCAATTTTCTCTAAATTACCCCTATGGATACTCCCTCAACCATAATCAAAGTAGAAGAGGGAGATGGGGTATTAAGAAAGATGATTATGGTGTTTTAGAAAAAATGTGTCACTTTTCTTATAATTAACTAACTTACTTAACTTTCTTAATCTAATCAAATTAATTAAATGGGTTTTATATTAAGGACTGGAGGAGTATATCAAAATGATATTATTTTGAAACAAACAATATTTTTTAGGCAAAAAAACATAGCAAAGAATCTTCAAGTGAATATATACCTGTTTGACATATAGATGAACCTGAAGACATTTGAGAAGCTTGAACAGTAAATGCAGGTTGTAGAGAATGATTGAAACTGCTGCTGGTACGTATAAAGCAAGACTGGATGTAAATATAAATGACTCAAGATAAGAAAGATTAAATATAATGAGAGACAAATGTAAATGAATCAAAGAAATTAGTCTAACTCTTTAACATTTTAGAAAATTAAGCATAGAAACATATAGGAAATCACCGATTGAACCAACATCTGAATAATACAAATCCAACTAATATAAATTTACTGTCCGATAGCTAGAACATCTAGCAGATTCTTTTTGATGTTTCATTTTGTAAAATTCATTTTTTCCTAGTAAAAATTAATTTAAGAATCAACATAACAAAGAATCTCCAAGACAATATTACCTGCAAGATTGAAAGATGGCCTTCATGAGAAGAGGGCAATGAATGATAGAAGAATATGAACAGAGATAAGAAGAAAGTCCGAACTCTTTAAGAGAATAGATGATGAGGATTAGTTCTTTAGTTAACCTCTTTAATTATGGGGATACCAATTCTAAAGTTGAAGTAAGCTATATATTCATTCCTTAATGATGACTTAAATTGGTTGATGCACACTGCTTTAGCTTTATTGTGTATATTAAATACACTCCTTTCATTTAGGTTTCTTTTATGCTGTCATTGCCTTATAGAGGAAGAAAATGAAAGTATTACATTCTTTCTTTTGGCCCCATAGCAATTGTAATTTCAATTTTAATATACCAAAGAGAAGGAAGACGTGAAAAGCCATAAACATAATCAGGTTATTCCCCACGTAGTACTTTATAATTCATGTTTAATAAATGTTCAATAGGAAGTACTATGGTTGTTTAAAGGGAACTTCCATGCCAAGGACAAAGGACAACTATGTAATGCATAGTTAGCGCATAGATATGTTTGTGAGAAATAAAACAAAGTAGACATGGAATTTTAGTCGTCACACACATGGATGAGCAAAAAGATAGTCTGGTTTCTAAAATCAAAATGAAAAAGAAAAGCACCAGTCAACTTCCAAAATAAGTCACTGCTTTGATTGGAGTCAAAAAGGAAAAAAAGATAATGTAACTACCGATGCTTGAACATAGTTGTACTTAAAGAAAAAGATGGGTTGATTCAAGAAAAAAAGCTTGCAAGCAATACAACAAAATTCTGTTTATTGCATTATAATATAATTTGGAAAAGAGCAATGGTTGAAGAGTCTCCGAGAAACCAACTCAATCTGATGCATCTTATTGAAGGAATGAACCTATCACTACAAAAAGACAGCTCATTACTAATGGAATTAGAGACAAAAAATTATTCCATCGCTAATTTCTGACGGATTATTGATGAAAATTCGTCACTAAATTAGTGATGAAATTTTTCCGTCGCTAATATTAGTAACAGATTAGTAACGGAATTTCTGTCCGTAGCTAATCCATCAATAAATATTTAGTCATGGAATTTTTGTGGTCAAAAATTTCCATCACTAAATTGTATGTCACAAAAGTTTTCGTCAATAATTCCATTGTTGATTCTATTCTGTCATGATTTTGTTACTAATCTATCGTTAATTTTAAATTTCATTATTTTAGATTATAATCTCACAACAATTTATCTAATAACAATTAAAAATATAATGATTTAAAAATATTTTTAATTATAAAATAAATTGATATATTTGTGAAGTTGGTGTTAATGAAAATATCGTTATCATTCATGTTATTATTAGGTACATACTAAAATGAGGAAGACAATTTCTTAGAAAACTTGTTTATATTTCCTTAAAATAAATTCTTCTTGATTATTAATAATAATTAAAAAAAATATAATAAGAATATTAATAACTTTCTTATACAAACTGATAGAAAAAAAATAATTTTATCATATGTACAATATATTGAAAGATATAATATATGATAGAAATTCAAAACCGAAAAATAAATTTATATGGAAACAAACTAACATTGAAGTGAATTTTGAATTTCAATCATTAAACAATAAAATTTAATCATGATATAATTAATATCCATGATATAGATTGATTTTGGTCTTCAATATAAAAACAAATAGTATATACATTAAGAAAATAAATTACATAAGATGCATATACAAGTAGGAGAATATTGTTTATCATAATCTATTCAAATCATTTATTTTTTATATAGAATAATTTATTAAATTTTATTATAGTAGTTATTTTTTGAATAGCAAGATTTTTTGACTAATTGTAAATGGTTTTCATCAAATATATAAAACACATATGGATAATATAATATAATGAAATATAATACATATATAATTAAATTGTATATCTTATCAATGTTAATTAAAAAATAAATTTATAAAAATATTTATAAAAAATTATTTATGTTTTAAAATTCAAAAATAGTGTCATTAGAAATTAAAATTATGTTAAAAATATTTTTTTAAAAAATAAAACATTATAAAATAAATAGTAAAAGAAATATTTAAAAATTATTTTGTCATTAAAATAGTTAAAATTAAAATTATCATATGATTTATTTTTAGTTTTTAATAATCTATGTATATATAATTGTTTGTGTAAAAGAATATTATATATATATATTTAATTTTACATAATAAGTCAACAAGTTCATTGCACGCACGCACAGATAAAGTCCTAGGTTCGAGCCATGGAGAAGTCACTTTGAGTAGAGAATCATATAGTGGCGACACGTGGCAGGTAGAGGTGATGTGACATGACAGCACACATGGCAGGCAGAGGTGAGGTGGCAGCGACACGTGGTGGCCATCGTCGAGGTGGTAGGGACATGTGGAGGTGGTCATCGGTGATGACGTGGCGACTGGTAGAGGTGCCATGTGGCATTTTATTTTTTTCCTTCAAAAATCAGGTTAGTGACGGAATTTTTCCATTGCTAATTTGTTATGGAAATTATGTCAGTAATTAGTGAAGGATTAGGATGGAAAATTTCTGTCAGTAATGAGTAACGGAAAATTTCATCACTAATCTGTGACTAATTAACAACGGAATTTGTAGGAATGAGTTTGTAGGAAGCCTATCATGTACAGTTCCCAAAAAAAAAAAAAACTTTTCAGGAAGGTGCACCTCGATATAAAGGATTTAATCTGTGGATATTCTGCCCATGGACAGAGTTGGTTACAGGGTCGTTTCATAGTTCTGATTCTGTCAATCACCCACAAAGGTAGGAATTTTCTCCATTCTTGTAAATGTAAACTGGAAATGAGATGCTCATTTTCATCAATCAGCGGCGTTAAAGGCACGTCTAGTGTTGTTCCCAAGTCCATCCGAAATCAAATACTAGTACTGCAGCACAAAATCTTCCCAAATAGTAACCATGCCTTCCCACCAGAATCAATTATGACTTTAAAACTGACAATTAAGCTAAGTAGCATTTCCCTTCATCTAGAGATTTTTAATGTATATAATAGAGAGGATTACATATATATATATATATATATATTTATATATTCATCTATCTTCGGTCAAAAAAAAAAAAGCATTCATCTATCATTACCTGGGGAAAAGAATGTCTCCACTTACCTTTCTCTACACTTCCTCTCCATTTATTATTTCTATTATTGGATCAACTTCCAATGGTTGATATTAATATATTATAATAATATTAAATAACAATAATACATATAAATAAATTAAAATTGTTAAAATATACCATATGTATTTCAAAAATGCAGACGATAAAAACAAAAGGCTATAATATCTTAATAAAAATTTACAGAACTGAAGTACTTAGATAAAGTTTGAACTTTCTAAATGATTATTTAACAATTTTTTTTGGTTAATTTTAGTGAAGTATTTGGTTACATATGTCTTGTAATAAGAACAGAGGCCACTGCATGTTAAGATTTAAGGACAACGTGAGACTCCATGAGGGACAACATATGAGGTTAATTTAATTAAAGTCACAGTTAAAAATGAATTCAATCAAAGCCTTTAACATAATATTTTCTTCTTTGAACGTAACTTTCTGGGCAGGCCATGGAAAAGATAGTTATAAGATGTAATGAAACACACGTTTCAGCTCATATGTTGAATTCGTTGATGAACTTTTTCAAAAGAAGATAGTTATGAGATGTAAAGAGATTATCATTAGCATAAATTACGGGCAACATTAAGAAGGAATGCCTGTTTTGTTAGCATTTATACATATAAGTCCTGATTTCAACTTAAACAATTGGGAAAATCTTGCCCGTAATTTGTGCCAATTTTCATTCATATACTGATAATGATATAAAGCATTTAGTTTTTTTTTTTTTTTTTAAATATCTCCATCTACCTCTGTGTTAGAGAGGGGATAATTGAGTCATTTAGTAAGTGAGATAGGCCTATATAAAAAGTCTATTGTGATGTGTTTAGAGTGTGAGATAATGTAATCTTCATCATGAAAGGGGGAGGTTAACTTGGGTCTCCCATCTCAAGAATCCTCATAGGTTATGGGGCTTGTTTATCACCCTTGTGTAAGGGATGATTAGTGTTAACCCAAGTGGGTTACGATGATTGTATGAGCATGTGCTTTATCATGAATAATACATCTAATTTTCATCTTTCTTCTTCTTATTTCTCTCAAATCTCCAAAGTTAACATGGTATCATGAGCAGGTCAATATTTGGGCGATGGAGGTGATTCTAGTTTTGCCACCGTAGCTGACCGTAGCCGAGTGGCCCAATTGTTCTGTCCGCCAAGTGCCAATAGTTTCAAACGCTGCGTTTTGAGGATTCTTTGAGCAGCCCTACCTTTCTTGTTTCGCCGTCGTCACCAGGTTTCTTTCCACATTTTGTCTTCGCGATCTTCGTTCGGTCTTGGCCATACCAGTCGTCATGCATGACCTTGCTAAACATCATTGTCACAAAGAAGCACGAAGATCAGTCCAAGAAGCCGTTGTTCTTGCGTTGTTGGTGTTTGACTGATTAGTTCTTCATCTTTCTCACCCCTCCCCCCAGTCTTCGCCGTCAACCACATCTGATTTACCCTTCAAGCCACGACTATACATGTGCATGTCATCAAGCAAAGTGTCGTAGAAGGATGCGGTTGTGAGCTAGCCTCCAATTTTGGCTTTCTGATCTTGTTCTGCCAAAGGCATTTGATGGCCCTTGAGTTGTGTCTCCCCCAGCGGATCGACGCCTCAAGATCAGTCTTTCTTCGGTGATATACCCATACTCTTCTCTGATTAAGTTGAAGTTTGCAATCTCACCTTACGTTTGTGTCGTTATAATGTGGTAGCTGAATTGAACATTGATTCTAAGATTCATTAAAATCTGGTGCATCGCCAAGAGTGATGGACGAACATCTCGAATCCTTGTTCCCCTCTAATGATTCGAATGGAGTAATCAAAAGTGATGGTATTGGCCTAAGTTTTTAACACTGGAGAATTTATTTCGGTCTCGGAGTCACTTGAACTGTGCAACCTCAGATAAAGAAATTGCAGAAGAAGTTTTAATTAATTTCTTACAGCATCATTGATGATTTACCTCTCTCGATCATTGATGTGTAGATTTGCTTTGACTTTAATTGCTTGACCACCGTGGATGTTCTTATATACCCAAGGTTAAAATCACGATTTAAGAAGTTGTCCTGGTTGTAGTATTTCATGGGTTCTGCAGCGGTATGGTATATAGATTTCTTTGGCATTTATCCATGAGCTTCGTGAGGTAGAAGGGAGAAGAAAGTATTGGAGCATGTTTCCATCCAATGATATGTTGATTATGTTCAAGAACTTTATTTCTTACAAGGCTGGTTCAAGCACCAGTTACTGGCTTCAATTACACCATGACAGTTCCTAGTTTGGGGACACAATGGTAGAGAAGAGTGGGGAGTCCAAGCAATTATTTCATCAATCCAAGTCACTAAGACGAGGTGCTGGGAAGAAGAGGGTTTTCACTACGGTATGTTATAAGAGACCCTGCTAGAAGTCCTACTATGTGTGAAAGACAATCAGCTTGCGTTCTTGTTCCAAAGCAAAATAATGAGGTATTCACAAAGCTACAAACACGTGGAGTTTGGATTGGTGCGTCAGTGTGGGCATTAGACAGTGGGCTTTAGCAAGTATACATTCAATGGCTTTTCGCAGCATGAGCAAATGGTTGAAGAATTGGTTTTTTGTTGAGTTTCTTTGTTTCTTCGTAAGAGACTTGCAGCTGGTTGGTGATAACTTGCTTTGGAAACTATGCAAAAAATATGGTCAATGCTTGGGCGGGACTTCAATACATGAACCAATGATAGTAGCTGAAAATATTTTCCTCCACCTGCAAATTTAAGCATGTCTGAAGAGAATCAACAAAGTGGATGTCGGGAAGAGTCTCTGACATCATGTTGTTTTGCATATTGAAATTGCAAGTTCACTTCATGTATAGGTGTGTTAGGAAAGTGTCTCCAGACCAAAAGAGGGAGGGTAACATGGTCCTCATCTCAAATATTACTCTCAAGGTTTGGGGGTTTGTTATCACGTTGTTTAGCAAATTGTTTGACAAGTTGAAAGGTTTTATTCTCTCAACCTCCATGGTTTGTGTTTGTCAAGTTGATCACTTTAGTTAAGAGGTGTTCAACTTGAGGGGGCATGTTAGAAAGGGGATAATTGAGTCATTTAGTAAGTGAGATAGGCCTATATAAAAAGTCTAGTGTGATGTGTTTGGAGTGTGAGATAATGCAATCTTCATCACGAAAGGGGGAGGTTAACTTAGGTCTCCCATCTCAAGAATCCTCATAGGTTATGGGGCTTGTTTATCACCCTTGTGTAAGGGATGATTAGTGTTAACCCAAGTGGGTTACGATGATTGTATGAGCATGTGCTCTATCATGAATAATACATCTAATTTTCATCTTTCTTCTTCTTATTCTCTCAAATCTCCAAAGCTAACACTCTATCTTATTTTTTCTCCATCGATTTTTTCTTCGAATTTCAAAACACCTTCTTTGGTGAAGAAGAGGTGGAAAAAGTTAAGAGATTAGACAATTTTTTCTTCGAATTGCTTCTTTCATTTAGATTATTATTTTCTTCTTTGAATCATTTAGGTTCATTCAGCCTTGAAACCTAAATTCCCTTTCACCTCCATTCTCACACAAAGCTCTGAACCCAACCACCACCCTCTTACCTTTGCTAGTGCTCATAAGAAAATATTATGTTGGAAGACTATGATTAAATTATCTTCTTAATATTGCCCATAATTCACTAATGATCTCTTTAAATCTCATAATTGTCTTTGAAAAAATTCATCAGCAAATTTAACATATTGAGCAATGAGCCACTTCATTAATGAGCCACTTCATATATTGTGGATCATGGAGTCTCAAGTTGTCCTTAAATCTTAACATGTAGTGGCCTCTGTCCCATTATAAGGCCTATATAACTAAGTACATACTTCACTAAAACTAAGAAAACGTTGTTAAATAATAATCTAAATTTTGGTTGAAAATGAAAAAAAATTATTCAAATTTGTCTCGATACTATGCCTTATAATATTAACAGTACAGAGGCCATATATTCATTCTTCATTCCAAAGTTAATGTTTCTCCCATTTGGGTTTGTTCTATGCCTCCTTTCCTTGAAGACCAAGGGAAACAAAACTATTGCCTTCTTTATTATTGGGACCTAAAGTGATTGTTATTGTTTAGCTTTAACATATCAAAAAGAAGAAAGAAGCATGTCATATAAGTCATTCTTTCAAATCAGATTTTTCCCCTCAGAAAAATTTCTCATATGTACATTTTAGTCTCAATGTGAGAAGTAATCAACTCACCCTAATTAGCCATCCATGACACAATTTGAAGAACCAAAGATATTTATTAATAAAAATTTGTCATGTCGCATAATTAATAAAAGTACCTAATTAATTACTATAAATATTGTGAGAAATGAAGCTGGAGATAGAAGCTTTCTGTTTTGGGACCTATTGAAATGATTTTAGTAGTTTATGCTAAATCTTAAAACTAGAATCTCATTGTTACGAATTCTAAAGAGTTTGATTCTACAGTGACGCCTCCGGCCATGACCCAATCTCCATCACATGATGTCAAGATCATTCCAGAAGAATATCGTAAACATGTTGTTTGGCAGTGTGGTGGAAGAAAACACAGCTCAACACAAATCCAGAGAACGGAAAACAGAACACTAGTTTCTTAAAGAGCTACAGAAAATCCCTAAGCTTCATTCTTTTTTATATTCACAGCTATATTGATTAATTGGGTTATCAGCGATGGAGATTGTAGAATAGCAAGCTCCATTGAGTCTCACGATACAGAGGATTCATCAGTGGAAGTTCCAAGCAATTCTCATAGAAGAATGGCAAGTCCCTAAGCATAAATAAAGGGCACATTCGGGAGTCACCTAGGCCACATTCCAAGACCCTTATATATAGACTTTTAGGGCCACCAACTAATTAGGTTATTAAAACTTGCAACTGATTAATCACATTTACTAATTCAACTTTCCAACTACTACACTAATATTCTGGCATGGTTCAAAAGCATCAGTCACAATCAGAATTACAGCAGAAAAGAGATTAATTAGCATATAAAACTAGGAAATTAATCCAATTAGATGTTATTACTTGAAGTTGGAATCATCACAGGCGCCTTTTAAAAGTCCGACGATTTGCTCCTTCAACAGAAGTACCTTTTGTTTCTTTTTTAAATTATGTCCAGTGTAAAGATAAGTTCTATGAAAAAGTAGTTCTAAGATATGTATAAAATAATAGTTTATAGGTTTTTTGTTCTCACTGTGTTCTTTGCAATATTATATTTATATTAATTGATGCTATATATCCTGTGAATAATTGCTAGAAATGTACAACAACACATCCTTATCCTATAACCGACGATACACGCCATTAATTATTTGCAATGGAGCTTTTTCTTTCAGCAAAATTTTAAGGATTGCATTCACATTTTCCTATCTTTTCTGCTGATCTGAGCTTAATAAGTGAGTTGTTTTCTGTTATGATGACAGAGTAGAAATCAGAGTAGGAAGATAGTTTAATTTACACAAGCTAAGTAGTGATAATTAAGCTAAGCAGCATTTCTCTTCGTCTAGAGACTAATAATGTATAAACCATCAACAATATATTTTACTTCTTTGACAATGTTAATGCGTGGCTGAAATCTAAATACTAAATAGGATTTCAATTCAGTATATTTCAGGAAGTGGTCTGTCCATGAAGATATATTAAAGGATAACAACTAACAAGTCAGTAAATGACGGTTCAGAGGGGTGGGCATGACAGGCCGAGTAGTTATGAACTCTGTAGACCATTCTCATGAGGGTAGTGAAGGGAAGACCCCAATTGATAGGAAAAAACTCGCAACCCCTTGGGGTTATCCTGCACTTGGAAGAAGAAGTAGAAAAAGAAAAAATATAGTAATAATTTGATCCTTCATCACCGTAATAAATAGTAGAGTAGAAAAAATATGATTTGTTTCTTCCTGCATTCCTTGCTGAGGCATCCCATTTCTCAAAATCAAGACCAAGATTGAGTTGCCCTTGGCAGAGCAAAGAAGATGGACACAAACTGATACGTTGGAATTTGTTGGACATCATGTCACTACTTCAACAATGCTCCATTTGGTGCATGGAAACGTGATAGTCATAATTTGGTTCCATTCTGGACTTAGCCTTCTTACTGTAATAGCACAACAAATCACTTTGCGATGAAGAACGAGAATGGCAGGCTCCATTGCTGTTGCTCTCTCCAGTCTCAGTAGTCCTCACTGATACAGAGGAAACGAGCAAAAAAAAATGCAGTTACACAATAAAAAGCCAAATAAAAAAGAAGGTAACCAGTTGCTGGATGTGAAAATTAATGGAAGGATGAGGTTTGCGTTGCGCCGGTGGGTCTGGAGAGGGAGACGCCATTGTTGACCGGCCACCAGAAGACGAATTTTGAGTTTTCCTTTATTTTATTTTAAAATATAAAAGTTGTTATCTTAAAGCGTTATAATTTAAATCTGCTCTCTGTCAACATTTTATTGTTGAGTCACCGTTAAATTTGCCACGTCTGCACTTTTTGTTGGCGGTGTTAACAACATAGGATTAAAAGTGCATTTTATAAACTTAAATGACTAATTTGCCCCTCGGCTGGTGAGGATGACTTGAGATTTTTTTTTTTTTGAAAAAAAAAAGAAGAAGAAAATTCATTAACATTTTAAAATTCCAATTTGGATTCAGAAAAGTTAAAGTAAGCCATATATTTTCCTTCTTTGTCACTGGGGCCCAAAGTAATTGTTATTGTTTAGCTTTAACATATCAAAAAGAAGAAAAGCAACGGGTGTTAAGTTTAGCAAAAGAGGCTAGTTCTCCACAACATGATAAATCAAGGTGATCATTATTGAGTTTTGTATAGCTTTAAGATATCAAAAAGAAGAAGAATATAATATAAGTCATTCTCTCAAATAAAAAAGGATCAGATTTTTCTCCCAAAAAAAAATCTCCTGTGTATATTCTAGTCTCAGTGTAAGAAGTAATCAACTCTCCTCAATTAGCCATGAATAAATTTGAAGAACCAAAGATATTTATTAATAAAAAATTTTCATGTCACGTAATTAACAAATATAGACGAAGGTATCTAATTAATTACTATAAATGTTAGAATTGATCTATATATGTTTTATTAAAGAAAATGTATGTTACTGGAAGCTTCATAACGACGGTGCCGGTAAAGATGTGCGGGTGAGACGTCAAAACAAATTTTGGGATTCATATATTCAATATGTCTTGAACTCCTTTGCTCTGTATATTTCTTATTAGATTATCTAATTAAAAATAATATATTTATTATGTTATTATTGAAAGCTATTTCCAAAAGCTTGAATAGGAATAAGAGAGCAGATTCCAATTTTATGTCTCTGATCTTTAACACATGTGTGATCCATTTAGAAAACATAACCATAGCTGATTCTTAAACTGTACATGAAGCTTTTCTTACATGCTACATCCCAAGCTTCAGAGCAATTTTAGTTTACTTTCTAATATTCTGACATGGCGCTCCGGCTAGAACTGTAATTCAGAAACATCAGTCATAATCAGAGTTGCAACATAAAACAGATCAGCATATAAAACTAGGACATTAATCCAAATAGATGTTACTTGAAGTAATTGGTTGGATTCATTCCAATAAGATACTATCTCTGGTTCTTAATATTATTGTACCAGAAGATACACTAATCCCCTGATATCTCTGCTGGTACGTATCTGCCCCCTTTGTGTGAGTGAAGATGACTAATTTTTGTGTGATTGGACAATTTTGATTATGAAGAAAGGTCACTTTCCTGAACTGTGGTTCAGGTGTATGCACTGAATTGATCTTATATTGCCTGGTCTGTTACCAAGTTTTAAATCAATTGGTCACCAGTTGTGTTGTCAAACTTGATCAGTTGGTTTTGGTCCCATAGATTCCAAGTTAGTGTTTCTAGCCTAACAGATTTGTGTTGGGCATTTACTGGTGGTTCTTAGACAGAGAAGACAAAGATGCTTTGTTCACCCCAATGTTCTATTAAAGTAATCATTTTTTTAATTGAAAAGGTTTGAATTATTATGAATTACCATCTAGTGATGTCTCCCTTTCTGCCCCTACAAGAAGGTTTCAGCCATCGTGTTTGATCTTATTCCATTGATGTCAGTCTCCTCAGTCCTCATTGATGCAGAGGATTCAGTGGAAGTTCCAAGCAATTCTCATAGAAAATGGCAAGTCACTAGGCAGAAATACAGGGCACATTAAAGAATTACCTAAGCCACATTCCAAGACCCTCATATATAGGCTTTTTGGGCCACCAACTAATTAGGTTATTAACACTTGCAACTAATTAATCACTTTGCTAATTCAACTTTCCAACTGTTACTACTAATATTCTGGCATGGCAATTCAAAAGCATCAGTCACCATCAGAATTACAACAAAAAAGAGATTAATTAGCATATAAAACTAGAAAATTAATCCAACTAGATGTTATTACTTGAAGTTGGAATCATCACAGGCAGCTTTTAAATGTCAGACAAATATTTAATTTTGCTCCTTCAACAGAAGTACCTTTTGAATTTTTTTTCCCCGAAATTATGTCCAGTGTAATGATAAGTTCTATGAAAAGGTAGTTCTAATATATATATATATATATATATATATATATATATAATAGCTTATAGGTTTTTTATTGTTAATGTATACTTTCCAATATTAGATTTATATTAATTGATGCTATCCTGCGAATAATTGCTAGAAAAATGTACAACGAGACGTCCTTATGCTATAACTGATGATATGAGCCATTAACTATTTGTAATGAAGCTTTTTTTTTTTAAAACAGAATTTTAAGGGTTGCATTAACATTTTCCCATCTTTTTGATGATCTGAGCTTAATAAGTCAGTTGTTTTCTGTTATGATGACAGAGCTGAAAGCAGAATAGGCAGATAATTTTTTACACAAGCTAAACTAATGTTCTGTTTACTTCTGCAAGAAAGTTTGGGGCTGTACCGTTCCTGATATTCACTGCACTGCACTGCATTCTCTTTGGTTAATAGATATTACACTTGTTTTATGTGCAAGCCAAATGGAATCTCTTTCCAAAAATGTTGAACCAAATAGGTTAAGTTAAAATAAATTTCAATCTATTTCCCTATGGTTTGACTTGAAGTTATAATGGTTTAGAATATTTAATTTTAATGCCTTTGATGGGATTAAGTGGAAAGTTGTCTTAAAAGGCTGAGATTATTGATTAAGACAGAAGCAAACCATCCCTGCATTGTTGCTGAAATATTCGAACATCAAGAGCTCATTTTTATGTGTGACAATGTGTCATTTTTGTAGTTCAATGCACTCATAAACACCATATTCTCATCGCCGGCCACAGTGGCTTTGATCGTGACAGTGTTCCTTGACAACACGCTAGAGGTTGAAAAGTCAAAGAAAGATAGAGGGATGACGTGGTGGGCAAAGTTCAGAAAGTTTAAAGGAGATTGCAGAAATGAAGAGTTCTATACTTTGCCATTCAATCTCAACTGGTTCTTCTTACCTACTTGATATTCATGAGCAGCACAGATACGTAAATCTTTAAATCATGGCAAATATGATGAGTAATATTCTTTCTTCACTATCATCCCTCAATTTTTTTAACTTGGTCCCACCTAGGATTATAAAGCATTTGGATTCATGCTCCGTAGATTCAATAAAGAGGACATTTATGTTTCTAGCTTTAGTACCTTTTTAAAAACTCTCAAGACTATTTCTAATTTGTAGTTACATTCTTTTATGGAACTTTCTTGAAATGTATCAATCCATGAATGCAAAGAATCCTAATTTCTTATATACATTTGCTAAAGTATACTTTATTAGCAGGACTTTGGTTTATAGTAAGTGGACTATGAATGATATTTTTATTGTTAAATTAAACACTAGGAGCCTTTGTCATATTCTTTTTCTAGTTATCACTTATCACCGTTCCTTGTAGAGGCTAGATATAATTTAATTCTTTTTTATAACATAATCTAATTATATTTGATGATGGATTAGTATTATTATCCCTTAATGACGTTTTCTCTTACAATTGTTTTAATTTTTATACAAAGTGTAGGCAACTCTTAAAAAATTTATAATTATTTACAGTTGTCAAATTGATGGATTGGATTATAAAGTTTCACTTGACTTTATCCTTAATATACATATATGCTTATACATTAACGCATGATCACAGGTTCAAAAATTATATTCACTTTCCAAAACCACAATAGAATCTTTATTTTAAATCTGTAAGCATAGTTTAGTCACACAAAATAATCATTAAGTATTTAGAACTTGAACATTAAGCTTCACATACTTTACTGTCCAGCTCTCTCCCCCTTCCAAAGAACCTGAGATCAAACAATCCCTCGGCCTACTCTTCAAATCTGGAAATTCCAGATCTTTACAATTATTCCAGCATTTGAGGAATCAATTTCTAACACATAGGGGCAGCAACTACACTTAGAAACCGAGCATATACACACATGGATATATACATATATATATATATTAGATTTATTCCCTTTCGGCCCAAACGCAAAACACCAACCAAAGGGTACTCAACACCAAAACTCTCGGCAAAAACCAGCATATATATGTGTATATATTATCAATCTTTCCTTTACCCCATAAATCCGACAACATTATAATAGCGATTATGGTCCATGTTTTCGCTAATCATAAACAGAGTAAAAACAAAACTACATGCAAACCATTCAACACACTCCATTGACACAACCCATTCTCCTCTTAAACCAGAAACTATGGCCTCTGTTTTTAGCAGCCAAAACAGAGAAAAAACAACATTTAACTTAAAATTAACATGCAATACATTATACTCCTCCAGTCCTAAATATAAAACCCTTTTTATAGTGTAATTTACATTATAAAAGGGGTCTTATATTTAAGACCGGAGGAGTACATTTATATTTATATATATCAGTTTCAGTTTTTTCCCATTTGACTCCATGAATCCGACACCCATGAACCAGAAACACATCCTACGATTCAGATTCTCACGGAAGAGGCAAGAAGGAAGGCATGCAACAACGTAACTCAAACTTGCAGAACCTTGACCCTGTGTTCAGCCACCCTCTAAACAACTAAAAGTTGACACGCAAGCTCAAAAACCAACATCATATACCTCATTCTTGCCACAGGACACGAACCAACCGGTCCTCCTCTTCTTTCCTCCATTTTCTCTCACTACCCCATCTCTCTCTCCTCCATTACAGCCAAACCATGCAGATAACGGAAAAGAAAGTGGTGGGAGATTGATCAGAAGGCTCACCTTGATAGTTTGATCGGTTTGCATGCAGCAGAAATACCTCCGACCACCAACTTCGCCACTCCTACGTTGCTCTCGTTTCCTCTGGTCTCTCTCTCGACTTTCTCTCCCTTTTCTTTCGAGCGGTAGAGTGAAAATGAGGAGGAAGAGGGTGTTATCTGATGTTAAAAGGGTGAGGGAGGACGTGTGCGATGGGGGAATAAAAACAAAATGTCCATTTTGCCCTTACACTCAATGCTTTCTTCCAATTTCATCCTTCCCCTATGATTCTGAAATTATAAGATAAACCCAGAAATTAATCCACAATATTTTATATGGATTTATATTATCCATTAACTTCTTTGACCAATAAAATAATTTCTCTAAAAAATTTTTAGGTCAAAAGTTGACTCCTAACTATTTTTATTAGAATTTTCTAAGAAACTAGCCCATTTTTACTCTAAAAATAACTTTAAAATTATTTAACCCACTTTTAACAAATAAAATTTTTGAAAACATTTCTAAATCTTCAAAATTCATATTCCATATTTTTCCCCATTTATTCAGGCAATAAATAATTTTAAATAAATTTTCTCATTTCTACTTTCCTTAAGTCAGACATTAAGTGAGTAAATATTGAGTAGTTCTGATTTTAAAAGCAAATTGTTTTAAAAATTAACTTAAGATGATAAGTTGACCCATTTTATAGTCGCTAAAAGCATCACTTGAGATTTGAATCGACCTTCTATTATTAGTTTATTACTCTTTTTCAAGGCTAAAGAAAATTTTTTATTCCCTAAATTAATAATTAATAAGTAGATTACTATTCCTACCCTCTCATTTTAAAAAATAATTCATGTTTATTAAAAAAAGTTGTTAAAGAGAGTTACTTCTTATAAAAATACTAATTACGTTTTTTTTACCTCATTTACTATTTACTGCCTCCAGTTTATAATATAAATTTTATTAGAAGAAAAAATTTGTTTCAATTCATATTTTTTCAGAAGTAGAAAGCAACATCTGTTAATGCTTTTCAATTTTATGATCTACCGCCAAACTTTTTCTTTTATTTATATGCTTCTTTTAATGAAAAGAGAAATTGAGAGAAAAAATAAATAAAAATATTTTAAAACAATCTCTCATTATATTTTGATCAATAAAAGAAAACACAGAAAAGCAAAATTAGCTAATTTATTATAATAATAATAATAATAAGTTGCAAAAGATGTGAGGCATAGGTTTGGAGTGTTGAAAAACTTTTGAAACAATTTTGTAAAGCATATTTTTTTTTGCTATCATTTAGGTTTCTCTTGTACTGTTGTTTCCTTGGAGATGAAGAAAATGAAAGTATTCCCTTATTTCTTCAGGCCCCAAAGAAATTGTTATTTCAGCCTTTATATATCAAAGAGAAGACAAGATGCGATACACGTCTCACTATCGCGTTGGGCTCATTTCATTACTTCGATAAAATGCTTTGTAAGGTATTTTGGTCTTGGGCCATATAGTACATTAATTAATCATATGGCTTCATGCCAGCCTTTAAACCATAAAAGCCAGAGAGCTTCTCGAGTCCTTCACCTATCACTTTTCAAATTCAAATTTCAAAATCCTTATTTCTCCACTTACCTTTTTTTTTTAATCTTTATCTATATCTGTGTTATTTTTTTCTCCATTGATTTGTTTTCTTCAAATTTCAAAACAGCTCTTGCGAAGAAGAAACGGAAAAGGATAATGCAAGTGACGATGAGATAACGAGATTCAATGTTGTGGCTTCCAACTCTCTCCATCCATCCTTAAACTCACCATCATAAGGATCAAGGGGACTATAGCAGAGAGAGATTTGCAGATAATAATGCAAATGAAGAACAGGGATCACTCTCTTACAAGTAAAGGGCCATGGAAAGCTGAGGAAGACGAAGTGCTTCTTTGATTCAGATTATTATTTTCTTCTTTGAATCATTTAGTTCATTCAACCCTAAACCTAAATGCCCTTTCACCCCCATTTTTCACACGGCTCATCTCATTCCTACTCATATTGAGCAATGAGTCACTTCATCTCATCCCAGATTAAACAAATAAAAAATTAAAACATGTTGAGAGCATATAATTTTTCTTTCCATGAGCCGCCCAAAAAGTTCAAAAAGAAAATACTATGTTGATGACTTTGATCAAATTAATTTTTAATACAATTGTGACTTTAATTAGATTAACCTCATATATTGTCCATCATGGAGTCTCATGTTGTCCTTAAATCTTAACATGTGGTGGCCTCTGTCTATTATAAGACCTGTGTAACCAAATACTTCACTAAAATGAAAAAGTTGTTAAATAATCACCTAAATTTTTAGTTGAAAATGAAAAAAAAATATTCAAATTTATCTCAGATCGTGCCAAATAACTTGTGTTTTAATTAATTTTTGGTTAATATGCCTTATAATATTAATAGTACAGAGGCCACTGCATGTTAAGATTTTTTTGGTGACAAAGGCCAAAGGTCAGAGAAGAATTACAAACTAACGAAATAAATCAAGTGCAGTGACGTCTTCTTGGAGAATCTCTTGATCCAGACTCATCGCTGTAAGTTTATCAGCACAACGATTTTCTTCAAAGTCACACTTAAAAATTAATTCAATCAAAGTCTTTAACATAATATTTTGAACTTTCTGGGTGGCTGATGGAAAGAATATTGCATGCCCTCAATATGTTTCATTTTTCTATTTATTTAATCGAAGATGAGACGAAGTGGCTCAATATGAGTCGGCATGAGATGAAACGTGTTTCAGAGCGCTCATATAATGAATTTGTTGACGAACTTTTTCAAAGAAAAATAATTATGAGATTTAAAGAGATCATTAGCCTAATATGGGCAATATTAAAAAAGAATAAAGCTTGTTAATTTCATTAGCGTAGATTAACAAGTTACGATTACAACCTAAACATTTGATTATTACTCCTCTCGTCCTTAATATAGGACTTAATTGTTGAGTTGGTTTTGATCCTAAATATAAGACCCATTTCTCATATTTATCAATTTTCTCTAAATTATCTCTATGGATATTCCCTCAACTATAATCACATAGAAGAGGAAGAGAGGGTATTAAGAAAGATGATTATGGTATTTTAGGAAAAACATGTCACATTTCTTATAATTAACTAACTTACCTAGCTTCCTTAATCTAATCAAATTAGTTAAATGAATCCTATATTAAGGACCGGAGGAGTACTTGTGGTTGAATGTGCCTAATCTAGAAGCCATTACATATCAAGATTTAAGAACACGAGACTCCATAATGGACCATTATGAGGTTAGTATAAAGGAAAGGGGAAAAGACAGTAAAATACCCTCAAAATTACTAAATGACAAATTAGGGTAAGTAAATTTTAAAATCCCAATTCAAACCCAAGGTACCATTTTGGAATTTTCAAATCTTGTAAAATGACAACATTGTTTTTACTGTCGATGACTATTTCTATATAGCTATTGACTGCTCTATTTTAACTATTGACAACTTTTGTTTTCAAAGTTCCGATGAATATTTTTATATAGATGTTGACTACACAAGAGTAGTAAATCGTATTACTGGAGTAGTCAATAGCTTAGCAAGAGTAGTCATCAGAATTTAAAAATAAATGTAGTCAATAGCTAAAAAAGAGTAGTCAATACATAAGAAAGAGTAGTCACTAGAACTCCCCTGACCAATCACCGGAGTTCCGGTAACGTGTCATCGGAGTTTAAAAATAAATGTAGTCAATAGCTAAAAAAGAGTAGTCAATATATAAGAAAGAGTAGTCATCAGAACTCCGACAACCGGTCATCGGAACTCTAATAACCGGTCACCGGAGCTCCGGCAGTTGGTCGCCAGCAGGGTCGCCGCCGTCGGAGCTCTGGCAGCCGGAATTTCTTAACTCTCTCTCTCTCTCTCTCTCTCTCTCGTCTTCCAACCACCTATTAACTTGTTAGAACGTCGCCATATCTGTATATATATAGCTTTAATTAAAGCAAAGTCCTGTGTATACATCTGTGTTGCTTCTGGGTTTTTCCAGAGGTTTTTCAATTTTTTTTCAGTTTTTTTTTTTGGGCCAGGGGACAAGTCCAAACCGTATCTCATTAAAGTAAGCCATATATATTCATTTCTTTATTCCAAAGTTAGTGTTGCCCTCATCTGGAATCATTCTGTGTCTCCTCTCCTTGAAGACCAAGGAAAACCAAAGTATTTTCTTCTTTACTATTGGGGCCCAAAATATTTGTTATTATTTAGCTTCAACATGTCAAACAGAAGAAAGAAGCATGTGATAAAAGTCATTCTTCCAAATCCATGTCACGACAATACACACACACTAGTATATATAGGCTCTATTTGAATTAGTATTTGAAATTACTCATAAATACATTTTATATAAATTGAGATAAAACTCCTCTCACATATGTATCTTGTATTTTATAAATCATGATTGAAAAATTACTTAGAAGCCATTTCAAACTGCCCCATAATAAATTTTATGTCTCTTTATCATTATATTCTTCTTTAGATTTTCCCCCCAAAAAATTTCTCATATGTTCATTTTAGTCTTAATGTAAGAAGTAATCAACTCCCCTAATTAGCCATCCATGACAAAATTTGAAGAACGAAAGATATTTATTAATAATAATTTGTCATGTCACTTAATTAATAGATATAGATGTAAGCATCTAATTAATTACTGTAAATATTGTGAAAAATGAAACTAGAGATAGAAGCTTTACGTTTGGGGCTTATTGAAAAGGTTTTAGTAGTTTGTGCTAAGTCTTAAAACTTAAATCTCATTATTACAAATTCTAAAGAGTTTGACTCTAAAGTGACCCCTCTGGCCATGATCCAACCTCCATCACATAATTTCAAGATCATTCCAGAAGAATATTGAAAACATGTTATTGGACAATTTGGACGGAACAAAAACATAGCTTAACACAAAGCCAAAGAAAGGAAAATAGAAGACTAAAGACCCGTTTGGTATGAAAAATCAATTAGAATGGAAATGAATAGAAAAGAATGGGAAGCAAGGAAATGAAAAATTGCCGACCGACTGCCTGTCTGGTATGCAATGGAATGAAAAATGGATTGATGAAAATATGATAGAATAGGAAAAAGCGAGAAATAAATGACTTTAATGCCCTTGATTTAAAATAATACTAAAATAATTGCTTATTTATTATTAGTAATGAAAATATTAAGATAATTATTTATGGATAGATAATTTTTAATAATCAATAATAATAATTTAATAATTATGATTTTTGTTATTATAGTAATCAAATCTATTTGGTATGATGTACTCTTATTATTATTATTATTATTATAAAAAGGATCAAATAAAAAATTAATTAAATAAATTCGAATTTGTTGAGGATATTCAGCGGCACCTGTGCTTCTCAGCCTTACTTCCTCCTCTATTATTCACTGCAACCTTACTATTTTCTCCTAACAAAAGGATTTGCCTTTCCAACTTTTTCTTAATTTCCTATGAATCTTAACAGATTTTTAAGTTTTCATCCTCATTTCGTTCTCTTCCATAAATTTCGGCAGGTCAGAGCTTCATGATTTTGAATCTCAGATGACTCCACCAGAATGAGTTAGCGGCGGAGAATGCTAAGTCGTCAGCAACAATCAAAACCAAAGAAGAAGCGGACGTGAAGAACCAACCAACAAAAGACAAGCAAATATGCAGCGGAGATGGGTATGTGAATAAGGAAGACGGTTGAGCGATGGTTGCGAGAGAACCTCCGAACATGGATGAATAAGATGAAGGGGCTATTTGGGAATTTCTCACCTTGAAAAATTGTTTTCCACCAAAAATGGCAGGAAGAAGGCTTCCCATGGATGAGGGAAAATTTCACCGCCGCCGGAAAATGCTTTTCTGAAAAAATGGTGCACCAAACACACTCAGGAAAAGGAAAATGAGCCATTTTCCATTTCCCAAGCCACATTTTCTGGCCACCAAAGGGGCCCTAATTTCTTAAAGAGGCACAGAAAATCTGAGATTCTGGATTCATAGCACTGTGCAATGTTCTAAAGCTTAGAATGATTAAGTTTAAGGAAAAGTCTTGTGTTGGGGTTGATTTGTGTTTTACTACCTCTGTTTCTTGATATAAAATCTTGTTTGACTTTTATTTTGATCTTAAATATGAGACCTTAATCTACTTTGTCTCTCATATTTATGTACTTTTTTTTCAAGATAGTTCTTCTAACAATGGTAGTTCTACACAACACACTTAATTGGCAAAGATATTTTAGGAAAGGCAACATATATTCATTACAAATAACTAACTTAACTTCTTTCCTTAATCTCCTCAAATTAGTTAACTAGCTCTTATAATTAGGACCGGAGGTAGTATTAAAAAATATGTCCGTAACTGCAAGCTTTGTAAGGACAGTGCAAATGGTGTGGATGGGACCTCAAAACGGTGTCTGGGATTCATATATTCAATATATCTGTATTCCTTTGCTCTATATATTTCTTATTAGATTATTTAATTAAAAATAATGATTGAATTTTGATGATCAGAGTGTAATTCAAATTAAAAATATATATATTTATTATATTATTATTAAAAACTAATTCCAAAAACTTGAATAGGAATATGATTTCAATCGAGGTTTGTCCGTTCTTTAGTTCCAAAAGTCAAGGAGGAGCTCATGGCTTTCCGACCAAGCTTTAGAAAGCAAATTCCAATTTTATGTCTCTGATCTTTAAGACATGTTTGATCCATTTAAAAAAACATAACTCTATATAGCTGATTCTTAAACTATACATGAAGCCTTTCTTACGTGCTACATCCTAAGTTTCAGAGCAATTTTAGTTTACTTTCTAAATATTCTGATATGGTATTCCAACTAGAACTGTAATTCAGAAACGTCAGTCATAATCAGAATTGAAACATAAAACAAATCAACATATAAAACTAGCACATTAATCCAAATAGATGTTACTTGAAGTAATTGGTTGGATTCATTCTAATAAGATACTATCTCTGGTCCTTAATATTATTGTACCAGAAGATACACTAATCCTCTGATATCTCAGCTGCTACGTAGCTGCCTCCTTTGCGTGAGTGAAGATGATTATATCTACTAATTTTTGTGCAAGTATCTGCCTCCTTTGCATGAGTGAAGATGCATATATCTACTAATTTTTGTGCAATCGGACAATCTTGCTTATGAAGAAAGATCACTTTCCTGAACTGTGGTTCAGGTGTATGCGCCTAAATGATCTTATATTGTCTGGTTTGTTACAAAGTTGTAAATCAGTTGGTCACCGGTTGTATTATGATTATCTACTTTGCAATTCAAGCTGTGTTGTCAAACTTGATCACTTGGTTTTGGTCTCATAGATTCCAAATTAGTGTTTGTAGCCTAACAATATTGTGTTGGGCATTGAGTGGTTCTTTGACAGATGCTTTGTTCACCCCAATGCTCTACTAAAGTAATCATTTTTTTTTTTAATTGAAGAGAGTTGAATTGTTATGAATTACGATCTACTGATGTCTCCTTTAGTGCCCCTACAAGAAGTTTTCAGCCATTGTGTTGGATCTTATTCCATTGATGTCAATCTCCTCAGTCCTCACTGATATAGAGGATTCAGTGGAAGTTCCAAGCAATTCTCATAGGAGAATGGCAAGTCCCTAAGCAGAAATAAAGAGGCATATACGTTTAGAAATTACCTAAGCCACATTCCGAGAGCCTCATATATAGATTTTTTAGGCCACCAACTAATTAGGTTATTAACACTTACAACTAATTAATCACCTTACTAATTCTACTACTAATATTCTGGCATGGCAATTCAAAAGCATCAGTCACAATCAAAATTACAACAAAAAGGGATTAATTAGCATATAAAACTAGGAAATTAATCAAACTAGATGTTATTACTTAAATTAAACCTCTCCTCTTGTGAGAGCGAATTCTCTCCTCATGTGAGAGCACATAACTTGCTTCAATCTTTACCGAAGGGAAGGTCCAGAAGTTTAGTTTCTTTGTAGCAATCAAAAGGGCTCCACTAAAAATTAAGGATGATTTAAGATGGGTGCTGCCTGGATGTCATTGGTCTGTATTTGATTTTAAGAATTTAGTGTTAGTAGTTGCTGGGATTGATGGTTCTGGTTTAAGAGGGAGGTTTGCTTCTGCTGTGGCTTTGGAGATTGGTTACTGGTTGACTGGAAATCTAGAGGATAAAAAGCTTTTGGCTCTCTGTGTTGATTTTGCTCAGCTTGGCTGTGATTGGTAGAGCTTCTTTCATGAGAGCATCTTCCCTTTGGAATTTGTTGCTCTCCGTTGCAACTTAGCTTCTTTGGATGAGCTAAGGAGTTTTGTAATGGGTTTGTGGCCTCTATGGTTAGGTCCCAATAATTTCTTCTTTTGTTTGTTCGTTTCTCCTCTAGATGGATGGTTAACTCGTGCTCATCTTTGCTTGCTTGGTTTTGTGATTGTTTTGGTGTGCAGCTTCAAGTGCATTAAGGGAGTGTGTTCGTGGATAGATTTTTCATCGTCTCCCCTTCTTTCTCACGGTTTATCCTTAGGTGCTGCTATAGAAGTGAACCAGATCTGTTTGTTCTCAGCTGCTGCTATAGGAGTGATCCAGTTCAGTGTTTTCTTTGGATGTTTTCGCATTCCTGTTTCTGCTTCTTTTTTTTAGTTTTTTGGGTTTCTGTTGTTTTCTTTGCCTTTAAACTTTGAGTCGTTCTGTTTTGTTTTAATGATATTATACCTTTTCTGACCAAAAAAAAAAAAGATTTTATTACTTGAAGTTGGAATCATCACAAGCGCCTTTTAAGTGTCCGGCAAATATTTAATTTGCACCTCCAACAGAAGTACTTTTGATCCCTCCCCGCCCCCCAAAAAAATATGTCCAGTATAATGATATATGAAAAAGTAGTTCTAATATATATATATATATAATAATAATAATAATAGTTTATAGGTTTTAGTTGTTAATGTGTTCTTTCCAATATTAGATTTATATTAATTGATGCTGTTCTGTGAATAAATGCAAGAAATGTATAACGACACATCCTTATGCTATTTTTTAGGATAAGGATGATGCACGCCATTAACTATTTGCAATGGAACTTTATTTTTTTAGGAAAATTTTAACGGTCGCATTCACATTTTCCCATCTCTTCTGATGATCTTAGCTTAACAAGTTAGTTGTTATCTGTTATGATGACAAAGCTGAAAGCAGAGTACGCAGATAGTTTTTTTACACAAGCTAAACTAAAGTTCTGTTTGTTTCTGCTAGAAAGTTTGGAGCTGTTTTTGCATCTATACTGGTCTCAATATAATATTCACTGCATTGTACTGCATTCTCTTTGGATAATAGATATTTTCTATTAATTTAGAGCATTTAATTTCAAGCCCTTTGATGGAATTAAGTGGAAAGTTGTCTTAAAAGGCTTAGATTATTGATTAAGATAGAAGTAAACCATCCCTGCATTGTTGCTGAAATTTTCGAACATCAAGAGCTCATTTTTATATGTGACAATGTGTCATCTTTGTAGTTCAACACACTCATAAACGCCATATTCTCATATCCGGCCAGAGTGGCTTTGATCGTGGTGGTGTTCTTTGACAACACGCTCAAGGTTGAAAAGTCAAAGAAAGATAGAGGGATGACATGGTAGGCAAAGTTCAGAAAGTTTAAAGGATATAGCAGAAATGAAGAGTTTTATACTTTGCCATTCAATCGCAACAGGTTTTTTCCACCTACTTGATATTCATGAGAATGAGAAACACAGATATATAAATCTTTAAGTCATGGCAAATATGATGAGTAAGATTCTTTCTTCACAGCCATCCCTCGATTTTTTTTTTAACTTGGTCCCACTTAGGATTACAAAGCATTTGGATTCATGCTCCGTAGATTCAATAAAGAGAACATTTGTGTTTCTAGCCTTAGTACCTTTTCAAAACTCTCAAGACTATTTCTAATTTGTAGTTACATTCTTTTGTGGAACTTTCTTCAAATGTATCAATCCAAGAATGTAGAGAATCCTAGTTTCTTATATATGTTTGCTAAAGTATACTTTATTAGATGAATAAAAAGGGGGGAAAACAGCAGGACTTTGATTTATAATAAGTGGACTATGAATGATATTCTTATTTTTAAAAGAAACACAAGGAAGTTTTGTCATATTCTTTTTATATTTATCACTTATCACTGTTCCTTGTGAAGGCCGGATGTAATCTAATTCTTGTGTTTTTATAACATAATCTAATTCTATCTGATCATAGAATCTAATAATGCTCAAATTAACAATATTAGATATCATATATTTATAAATGAAACAAAAAAGAAAATTATAACATACGTCGTTGTTGAAATGTCCAAATATATACAATAATTTAGTTGTAATGTAACTAGTTTATGTCTTGCCTAACAATATTTTTTAAAATTAAGTTGCATGAATGAAAATTATGACAATTAGAGTTATCAAATAAATGGCGGAGCTCACAACTCGAGCTGATGTGTTTGAAATTTCTTAAAACAAAAGATAATATAGTATACTTTAGCAAGACATAAATTACTTACATTACAACCAGATAACTTATTTATTTTTCAATTTTTGTCTTTGATGAAAAATATTTTAAATTTATCTAATTTTATTAATGTTGAATTTGTATTCATAAAATTTACATAAATGTTCCCTTTAATGATTTTTTTCTCTTAAAAATTGTTTTAATTTTATACAAAATGTCGGCAATTGTTGAAAAATTTAGAATTATTTACAGTCATCAAATTGATGGACTGGATTATAAAGTTTAGAACCTTTGAAACAGATTCGTTTACAATTTAAAAGTATGTTATCCTTTTTTTTCTTTTTTAATTTGAGAAAGCTTTTTTGGAATGATTTTTTCTTCATCAAAATGAATATAGAATTTTGATTATATTTTTTTAAATAATAATAACTATATTACGAAATTGAAATAAAGAATAAGATAAGAAATCATTGATTGATATAATATTTGAAACAAAATAAGTAGTGGACACAAGAGCCACGCAATTATTGTATTTTGTGTACAATGTTAAATATAATCACATAACTTCAGAGTAAAGTTATATCTACATTTTCATCTATTTTCAACACAATAATACAGATCCAACACATTTTCACAGACATAAAACTTAGTAAAACAATGCAGATAAAGAAACCATTAGAAGATCCAAAGCTCAAATCAGTCCTTCATTATCTAACTTTCTAATTTGATCTCCACGGCTGACCAAAGGCAAAAACAATTAATTAGCAGCCTAATCAAAATGGAACATAGACAAAATAAAAACCAATTTTATTCTACACAATTTTCAAAATTTTCCTTGGATAATGTGTACTAAACTACAGCTAATTATGCTTATAATGATGAGAAATAATGTGTTACTACGAATACGAAAATGGTGGAAATTAATTATTTTTGAGTTCTATATAATTATTCAACTTCTAATATTATCATAACGTGTCGCTTATTTAATACGAGTACATTATTATGATTTTGACATGACGACCATTATATGGACACGGAAAAAATTTTGGGAGTGATTGCAATTTCTTATTAAAAAAAAAATAGAGCGATGTATGTGTGGGTGTTAGGATAGAATTTTTTTTTCCCCTTCTAATAAAAGACCTTTTTTTCCATATAACGATAGAAATTGTAATGCACAAAATTATTTCATTGATTAAATATGATAATAGTTTGAAAGAAAGAGTGTAACTACGAACCTGATGATGAGGGCTTGTCTTCTAATGGGATTTTTGAGATTTTTGATATGTTTGGACAATCTTCTATTGTTATAGTACCAGAAAGGAGGTTGAATTCATAACCTTCATAAATCTCTCTCAACTTTGGCAAATTCTGGAGATACAAATAATTCAGTTCAGGAAACAGCCTTTGATGATGATGAGCAGCTACTTCACCTTCGTAAGCTTCAACAACTCCCTCCAGTTGACAGCAATCCCATATATATAATTTCTTCAATGAAGCACAATGAGATGGCAGAGAATATGGGAACACCCTTCTCACTTTGTGACAACGAGATATAAAAATGGTCTCAAGTTTGGGGAAGCAAACAGTGGAAGAAGTAGACAGATTCTTAAGTGACTCTTCACAAAGTATTCTCTCCCATTCGTTGCATTCATCTACTTCAAGTTCCCTCAACTCTGGAAGGCTTGTAACAACAGCAACAGTGAACATATTTCTTAATCTTGGGCATTCCCTCAGTATAATATATTCAAGCCTATGGAGGCTCAAAATTTGTGTGGGGCCTTTCCAAATATATTCTAATTCCGGTAGATTAACTAACACTATCGAACACAATTCTAACTTTGCCACCCTCACTGTGTCATTCCCCTGCTTCTGGGAAGTAAACATATTCAATGATTAGATGAAAATTCAACATATGGACTATGTATACAGACACATGAACCACATAAATTTAATGGCACTGTAACATTAAAAAGTAAACCCCATTCATTTCACATATTTATAAAACTGTAATAAGATAAGCTCAGTAAGATGAATTTTGTTAAGTTAGACTTTTCTTATACATATTATTGATGGTCCAATGTGAAATATATAGACACACGCACACGTACACAATGGATGATATATAAATATGTATCGACGTTGATTTATTTCAAATCAAACAGTCTTGGACAAGTCATACTTTCCATGATAAAGAACCGCTCACAAAAACAAAAAATGATTCTGCAACCAAGCATTAATGGGAACATTGCTAATACTTCAAGTAATTTCCAGCTTGATTTCATGACGAGAGGACTGCTTCACAGATGTAAAATATTAAATAAAATTTGAAATGATTATTGCTTTTCATTGGAATATAGTCTTGCTACTCGTATATATCGTTTCATAGTAAACACAAATTTTCAAATAAATTTAAAAAGTAAACAAGAGGAAAGGAAAATAGGTCCTGTAAAAAGAATTTTCTCACGTCCAAAGAAAATGAGAAAATATTTCCACTGATTCATTCTTAACAAAAACAACCATGAACAAGTACTTTATGTAATAACAAAGAAGTTATTTCTCTGACGAAGCTATAAAACAAAAAATATAAACTGTTATGTTTGATAAATAATTTAAAAGACATTTATCAATTTTATCCATAAAAATCACAAATAAAAAAGAAATAGTGAGAGAAAACACTCACGTGAGGGAAGATCTCTCTCAATTTCGGCAATGACAACAAGCGTAAGCGCTTCAGTTTGAGAAGTGGTAGCCGATCCCCATATGATGCTTCTTCAGCAAGCCTCTCAAGTTGAGAACAATTTCGGATCAAAGGTTGCTGAGAGATTAAAGCATGCTAGTTAGTTTCACCAAAAAAGTTGAAAGGATAACATACAAATTTTAATAGCAATAAAAGATGCACAGTGACAAAAACCTTTTTAACGTCCACAGAAAATTTAACAAATTGGTAATTTATAGATATTATATCAACTCCAACTTATTCTAAATAAAATACAGTCCCACATAATTATTCGCTTGACAAAATAAAAAATAAAAAATAGAAAGTGTTGTTTGGAAAAATAAAATTAATTATTTGACAAAAAATTAAAATGAACTGAAGAGATTAAAATTTTTATCAAATTCATATGTGGAAAGATAAATTAAAAAATACAGCTTGCAAATAATATTTTGTAGTACTGAAAAAAGAAAAAGAAAAATTTGAGCAGTTTAATCTTTAGTATTACAATGTAAATGCTAAATAGAAATTCTATGAAAAAAGAGGTAGGTGAGCGAAAGAAAAGTTTTATCAAAATGTTTGAAATCTCTAGTGAGAACTTCTGTAGACACTAATTTATATTATGCTGGCCATTATAAGTATTTTCCGAATTGATCATTTAATGGCAAAATAAAAATAATGTACTTTTAAAATTGTGTTAACATAATCTCAACATGCGTTTTACTAGACTCAATCAATTTTTGTAATAACATGGAAAATGTGTGACCAGCAAATGTTGTAAATACTTTTTACTACATGATTATGTTAATTCTCTATTATAACAACTATATCACATTTAATAAATAATATATATCTTTTTTTTAACAAGAAGTACACATATTAAATATTTCTTGACCGACAAAGAATTATTTGAACAAAAATACTAATGTTAACTTAATTTTTAGCAGAAAAAGAAAGAGCCACAAAAAGGTATTTTCTCACATCAAAAAGAAAAGAAAAGCATGGTGCAACGCCTCACTTTTAAATATACTAATAGATCATTTTTAACGTCTGTGAATCACTAACGCCAGGTTTCTGTCCTGGGAAAAGACAGGGAATTTTTTTTTTTCCTTTAACATTGTAATCCGTTGATCAAATATTTCAAACTTTCAAATAACAGATTAGTGATCCAATATCAACCCTGCTTTCAACTCAATCTATTATCACCTAAAATAATTTCATACTATACAATCTTATAATATTATATTAAAAATAAAGCAACGCTCTTGGTTGACAGCATATACGTGCACCTGGCAATGCTCACCTCCTCCTTCTAAAGGATACAAAATAATATTTCCATAAAGCAAGTAAAGTTACTTGCCCGAATATTTTACTATACAATTTACAGAATTATAACAGATATCTCTGCTCTTCAACCAGCCCATCTTCTTCTTAAATAACCTCCTTGTCCTTCTAGCTACTAGCCTTCACTGTTCATCATAAATTGGGGGGTGAGATTCCGAAGAATCCCCGTAGTAGTAATTTCCATCAAACAAATGTGCAGATCACATAAAACATGCAAAACAAGCCAAAGTGGAACATAACCTTGCAAGCTAATGCAATTAAGCATTTATGCACAATGACAGATATAGAAGCTGAATAAATAATGTGCAAATACCTGGCGATCACTGCCCCATGTCTATTAGACAAGCTGAATAAATAATGCGCTAATAATTGGCAATCACTGCCGCGCATATAATTGGCAATCACTGCCGCACATATAATTGGCAATCACTGCCGCGCATATAATTGGCAATCACTGCCGCGCAAATAATTGGCAATCACTGTCGCGCAAATAATTGGCAATCACTGCCGCGCATATAATTGGCAATCACTGCCCCATGTTTATCAGCTGCACGTGGTCACGGCTAAAAATCCATGCAAGGAATTAAGGATTACATGTTCTCATGCTTTAGAAAAGTAATATGGCACAAACAGACATGCAGCAATCATACACAAGTGTAAGGGAGGAAAGAACTACTACCTGAACCTTCTGCTTCAAAATCAAACCTTACTTGTTTCCTTTCTCTTAGCTTCTTCGGTGGGCTTTTGCAGATATCAAAACCTATTATTTTAGTAAGGGTAGGTTAATGCTTGATCCAACATAATTTATAAATTAAATAACTCTCTTTAAATCCCAATCTCTTTCAATCTCTACCCTCACTTAATAGTTGGTCATCCTGGACAATTTTTCTTATTTAAACTATTCTCTTTGCAACGCTTCCTTCCTTATCTCAAGCCATAGTATTACTTTACTTAGTAACTAGCCATCTTGATTAAGCAATATTATTTTTATATATTACATTAACTCATAACTTATTTTAGTTTGGAAAAATACTCATTCATCATTCATAACTACTTGACCATTAATAATCTCTTTAAACTCCATACAACCTTTCAATTAAATCTAGATTAATTTTCCAGATTGAAGGACAACACTTGAAACTTAATCAATAACTTTCTAAGCCATTATCTCACTCTATATATACAAGCTTAGCACCCAAAATCGGACAAGACCCAAAGTATAGTAAATTCGAAACTCATCTTTTCCAACCCCATCACTATTAATCTATCAACTTCGAATCCTCAAACATACTTTTAATCTTTCACATTAATTCAACCTATCCTTCTTGTAAGTGAAGTTTCAAAATAGCTTTCAGATTTACTTCCATATAAAAACTTCCAGACTTTCAATTCCATTAATACTCAACCTTCCACATGCATATATATTCAATCCTTACTTCTTACATTCAAGGTTAAGCTGTTCAATTTTTTCTCAATTCTTAGCCAAGACACATACCCAAAATATATGTACGTATATATGCAACGTACGTCTTGATTTTCCTTAAACAAATTCCTAGCTTAACTTTATTTAACTTGACAGCACACGTGTATACATATTTAAGAGAGCTCACAAATCCTCTTAATCCTTTCAACAACAATAACTTGATTCTATAAACTTTCTTTAGTCAATTATAATTCCTCTTCACCATTTGCAAACCTTAAGAACATTAGGATATCTAAAACCAATCTTTAATCTTCTAGCTATCAAGCATTAGCTAAGTCTCTATTAATCATCTCTAACTTCATTTGATAGTTCTCTAACTTCTTCCTTAGTTTATAATTTCACTCTTGATTCTTTACTTTTATATTCCTCGGCCAAACACTTTAAACGTTCATTGGCATTATATTCCAATTAAATAATCACTCTTTAATAACTTCTAAGAATCTCAATTGACTTAAATCCAATATCCCTCTAACACAGCAACTATTACATTAAACCACACTCTCATTTGCACAAGGACCCTTCCCCAGTAACTCTAAAATCATTTTACATCTATACTAATGTCGAAGTCAATAGTGAAATGTTTTTACTTCAAATCTGGAAATTTTCTAGATTCAATGTCATTAACTTCCAGCTCCCATGATCAGTACACAAGCACTCGAATATGTGTGTGTGTGTGTGTCACACTTCATTCTTATCCTTCAACCTGAACCAACAGAACCTATATAGATATATATATATATATATATATATATAAGAGCAAGAGACAGCAAGTTTGGATCAATTTTGAGCACTGCACTTCTTCTCTATCGAGCCCGATACCCTTGATAAACCGAACAACAAAGTTCAGTCTCACAAAATCATCATTCTATTGCTTCTAAGCATGACTTATACATCCTTTATCTGTAATTTAATCATTTTAAGTTCTTTCCTAGCATTCAAAAATATCAAACAGCCACTGCTCCTTTATTTTATAGCACACATCTTTCTCATCAAACTCTACACTTTACAACCCAGAACAGGGAGATTAGTTTCGAAAATCACAGAACAACTCCACTCCTAATAGCATCATATTAACATTCCTATAACCCAAGGACTGAGATTTATTATCTGATTACCAAGGAATAACGAAGCCACAACCATAAATATAAAAATCTCTGTTTCGGCTATCACAAAACAGAGCCACCCTTCACTTGCAGCAACAATTAATCGATATAGAATCAACATGCAAGTTAAAAATCATACTCCATTATCATCAACAAGCATTACGCTTTCATCATCATCAAGTTTCAGCCTTCATCGGAAGTTTCTCTCACTAGAACTCAAACTTCTCTCATCATCAACACTCCAGCCAGTCACCAATCCCAGAAAACAAAAATGGGAGGAGGTTTAGGAGGCTCACCTTAACCGATCAATCGGTTTGCATGTATGGTTAGGGTCTCCGATCACTTCGCCGGCCACTCACTCTCTCTTCCGTCTTCCTCTCGTTTTCTCTGATCTCTCTCTCCGTTCTCTCAAGCATCAAACGAAAAATGAGAAGAGAAAGGAAGGCTGGTGGCTTTTAAGGGCACGTGAAATGTCCATTATGCCCTTCACTTAATTTGTCATTTCTAATTCTATCCTTCCTTTAAATTCTGAAATTATAATATGAACCCAGAAATTAATCCACAATATTTTATATGGATCTTCCTCATCCATTTGATTACTTGATTCATAAAATAATTACTCTAAGAATTTCAGGTCAAAAATCAACTCCCAACTATTTTTCTTGAATTTTCCAAGAAAATAGCTCCTAATTTCAGAAATTAATCCTTAATCCATTTAAGGATTTTATGCCTCAAATAAATTCTCTACATCATAAGATAATTTCCCTAAAATTTTCTAGTTAATTAGAAACCTCTAAGTATTTTTCCATAATTTTCAGAGAAAATAAACCATTTTTCTCTTAAAATTATCTATTAAAATTATTTAAGCCATTTTTGGGAAATACCTTTTCCAAAATGTCTCTAAACCCTAAAAATCATTATTCCATAATTTTCCCCCTTTATTTGGCAAATAAATAATTTTAATAAATTTTTCTCTTTTCTACTCATCCTAAATCATAAAATTCGGGGTGTTACACATGGCGAAAAAATTTGAAAGGGAAAAATACTTCTCTTAAAGTATGTGTAGTTTTTTCCGGTCCAAAAAAAAAAAAGTATGTGTAGTTTTTATATAATGCATCAACACTAATTTATTTTTGAATAAAAATAACTTTGAATAAGTACCTCTCACAATAAATACCTAATGGCAAAAGCAATATGAAAAAGTCATTTACTTGACCAAAATGCAGAATACGAAATGTAAAATGTTACTGCCTCTGACAAATAAAAGTTGTTATTTAAAAAAAAAGAAAAAGGAAATAATATTTTATTATTATGAAAATAAGGAAAATTCAGAAAATAGTTTCATCGCGCAGCCTGAATATATAGCCAAGAAATTTAATAATAAAAAGAGGTTTATACAGGTATAATAAAGTGAAGTCAAAATAAAATAATTACTGTAGAAGTTATGTTTAATGATTATACAAATATATATATATTATACGATAGCAAACAAAAAATTTTCAAATAAAAGGGAGATGTAAATTGAACATGGCTACTTTAGCAAATGCGTCAACATATATATATGGATTATTATTATTTCTAATATGCAATGATTCAAGAGAGACATTGCAGATTTGCTGGTCAGAGAGAGAGAGAGAGAGAGAGATTGCGGATGAGACTTACCTGTGGATGATCTTGCATATCACCAATAAGCCCCTCAAATTCATAGCAACTGTCTATGTATATGTACTCTAGTGAAGGACAATGAGATGCTAGAGAATAAGATAACAACCATGTCATTTTGTTGCAATAAGATATCTCAATCTCCTTAAGTTTGGGGAAGCAAATATTAGAAGAAGAGAGGTTTTTGAGTGATTCTTCACAAAATATTCCCTCCCATTCCTCGCAATCATCTACTTCAAGTCTTCTCAACTCTGGAAGGCTTGCAACAATAGCAAGAGTGAAGATATTTTTTAATTTTGGGCATCTCCCCAATGAAACATTTTCAAGTCTATGAAGGCTCACAATTTGGGTGGGACCCTTCCAAATATATTCCAATTCTGGTAGACCACCTAATTTTAATTCACTCAACTCTAAATCCAATTTTAGAGGTTCTTGTGCCTTAATAGATTCTTCATCATCTTCTACTCTTTCTCTGACTTGGATTTCCAATATACCTTTCTTTCTTCCACTGCTTTCAATTTGTAGACTTTTCAACCTGAGAAAAAGGATCAAGGATTGCTGATTTTGCAACTGATTGAAGTTTTTTGCAATAACACCCACATAAGCACTGTCAGTTTCCTTTCCCTGTAAATGTATTAAAATTAAAATTATGAAATGGACTGATTATAACAACTTGCGTTTTACTCTAACTAGATTGGAGATTAAACCCAGCAAATTTCTTATACAATATATTAATTATTGCCAACTATTGTTAGTAAATAATCCTTTCTAACAAGTAGGCAAATTTATATAGTAACAATCAGGACTTTTTTTATTACCAACACTTGAAATGAAAATATAAAAATTTTAACAGCAACAAAAGAGGAACGGTAAGAGAGATCTTTTTAAACATCAAAAGAAAATTTAAGAATAACGTTTATCTTAAAATGTGGTGTCCTAAATAATTATTTTATTGACAAAATATAAAACCTAAATATAAAACCTTTTAGACGTCAAAAGAAAATCTAAGAAAAATATTTCTATTTCTTTTCTTCTTTTGCTAGCAAAGCAAAACACTTCTCTTAAAATATACTCATTCAGTCCTAAATATAAAACCTATTTTATAATGTAATTTATACTACAAAACAGATCTTATACTTAAGACCGGAAAAGTAGTATGTAATTCATAGATATTGTATCAACTTCAACATATTTTAAATAAACCAATCCTAAATAATTAATTCATTGACGAAAATACAAAAAAAAAAAAGTATTGTTCAGGAAAATGGATTAATTATTTGACCAAAAAAATAAAACGAACAAAAGAGATTTAAGTTTTTATCAAATTATGCGTGGAAAGAAATAGCAAATGCAGTTTGTAAATAATATCTTGTAATACTAAAAAAAAAATTAGTAATTAAATCTACAAAAATTACTCTTTTGGTCCCATAGTTTTAACTCAATATAAAACTTGGAACCTAGACTTTTATTCATTATTCCTACTCAGTCTTCAAACATCCCTTTAATCTTTAGTATGTATCATAAATGCTAAATGCAAAGGTTTTTTTTTTTTTTTGGACCATGAAATGCAAAGATTTAGAACTTCATGATAAGCACATTGTTAGATAATTAAAAATCCTTAAATAAAAAATGAAATGACACTAATTTATAATATATTAGCCTATCCAATTCCTTTCCACAAATAATATATAGATGGTGATAGAAATTGTAATTTACAAAAATTATTTTTTTTATAACAAACAACACCTTGACCATGATTCTGAAATTAAAATAAATTGCTTTCACGCATTTTTTAAATCGTGATACCATGTATAATCTCAAAATATGTGTTTTTGAATTGGAATATACTTGTTGCTACGTGACATTTAATTAATGACATGTATAGATGGACATATTATATATTTTCTCACATCCATGGAAAAGCATGGCAGAAAAATCCAAACGATTAAAAAAAGATATCATTTATGTTAAAGTATGTGTAATTCATGGATAATACAACAACTCAAATTTATTATAAATACGTGATGCCAAAAACAATATATAATACATTTCCTTGACGAAAGTACAAAATTAAAAAAAAAATAAAGTGTTGCATTTGGCAAAGTAAAAGTAGTAAGTTGAAAATAAGAATTAATAAGAAAAATACAAAGCTTGAAAAGCAATAGTATTTTGTTATCTTGAAAATAACGAAAACCCAAAAAATAGTTTTATCGCGTAGCCTCAATGTAGAGCTCAGAAAATTTCATAATGAGAAGAGGCTTATATAGTTACAATGAACTCAAGTCAAGAATAAAATGACTATCATCTCTTACTAAGAATATTCTTTTTTAATAATCATATAAATACATATTATAAAAAAGGGCCACAATAAAAAGGTATTTTGTTCACATCCAAAGAAAGATTGGTGAAAAGAATTCAAAGGAAAAACTATTTCTCTAAAAGTATGTATAATTTTTAGATATTGCATCAACACTAATATATTTGTAAATAAAATAATTAAACTTTGAACAAGCGCTTCCCACAATAAATACCTAACGGCAAAAACAATATGAAAGGTCATTCCAAATAAAAAAAGAAAAAGAAAAAGTCATTTCGTAGACCAAAATACAAAATAAGAAATATAAAATGTTGCAACTGACAAATAGAAGTCATTATTTGACAAAATAAATTAATAAGCAAACGCAAAGCCTTAAAAAGCAGTAATATTTTATTATCATGAAAATAAGGAAAACTCAATATTTTCGTCGTGGAGCATAGATAAAGAGCTAAGAAAATTTAATAGTAAAAAGATATTGATATAGTTAAAACTACTCCTTCGGTTGTAATGGGCCTTATATTTAGAACTTGATGAATATTTTTTCTTTTACAACAAACAACGCCTTCAACTTCATTCTAAAATTGAACTAAATTGACTTCACGTATTTTTAATTTACAAAAACTATATTTTACAACTTGTGATTGGATTCATTCATCATGATTACGTCAATAATTATACCTAGAAACATGTGTAAGTAACAAATACAAAGAAATGAGGTACAAATTTGTCCTTGAAGTACATGGTTAGGAGGTATGGGTATCTTAAAGTTTTTTAAGTCTCAATATCACCCTCAAAATTACAAAAACATAGCAATGTTGGCCTAACCATTATTCCAGTTAATTTTGACAGTTAGTTTGACCAGATTGCTTATGTGGCATGCCATGTCATCAGTCTTTCCTCTCTTCCACTTCACCCTCCATCTCATCATCCTTTTTTTTTTTTTTTGAGTGAAAACATCTCATCATCTTCATCATCTATATTGGCACCATTATCATCTCCCTCTCTCCCCCTCACCCACAACATGCTCGTCAGATCTATTTGAGACCCTGAGTACTCTCCTCCTTTGCTACTCGAAACAACTCCCACCGCCTCAAGTATCACAACGGCAATTCCAAACCTCCCCTTATCAAAACGCAAGCTTATCCCATGATGTGGAAGAGAGGAAGAGAGGGAGGATGAGTTGTCATACCATATGGCACCCCACATAAGCAATCTGGTCAAATTAACTGTCAAAATTAATTGGGATAACATTCAGGGTAATATTCTTATGTTTTTGTTTGGGGTGAGATTGAGATTTCAGAAGCTTCTGGACACCAATGGCTTCTAGCCATATACCGATCAAATTTGCACTTTATCCCTATCACACACACACACACACACACACACATATATATATGTTCGCTTCTTGATTATATTCAACATGTTTTATGATAACTATATGACATTTAATGAACGATAGATAAGTAGACATATTGTATATTTCATGATCAACACAACTTATTTGGCCAAAAACTGAAATGTAAACCTACAATTTTTTCAAGACAAAAAGAGGCACAGTTAAAAGTTTTTTCCCCCCCAACATCCATTGAAAAGCATGGCAGAAAAATACAAAGGAAAAAACATTTCAGTTACCTGATGACGAAAACAATATCAAAAAGTCATTTCCTTGACCAAGATACAAAATATATAAAAAAATAAAGTGTCGGATTTGGCAAGGTAAAAGTAATAATTTTTTTAAAAAAATTAATTAGAAAAATACAAAGCTTGAAAAGCAATAATATTTTATTATCTTAAAGATAAAGAAAACTCAAAAAAGTAGTTTTTATCTATAGCAGCTCAAAAAATTTCATAATAAGAATTTTACACAGTTACAGTGAACTCGAGTCAAAAATAAAATGACTATACCTCTTATTAAGAACGCAGTTTTTAACAATTCTATAAATACATTATACGATTGTAAACAAGGCTATTTTTTAAATTACAAAAAAAAAAATAGAGGCCAAGTAAACAAAAAGAAAGATAATATTACTATTGTTTGTTATTGAGAATTTTTTTATACTTGTTTATATTATTCGGTAATAAGCACAATTTTTTCAAATTAAAAGAAAATGTAAAAATGGCCACCTTCAATTTTTTTTTAAATAAATAGTATGGTAGAGTGAACTAAAAGTAAAAAGAATTGTCACAAAAAAAAAGTAAAAAGAATCACCTAAAAATGTGTGAAATTATTAGCAGTTGAATGAATTCTGGTTTTTTCCCCAGCCTGTATGTACTTTTCACAATATATGGATGGAGTTAGAAATTGTATAGCACGTTTCCTTGACAGAGAAGCAAAAATAACTAGGGAGATAAAACAGAGGCATTGATTGAACGTTTGAGAAAAGGATATCAAATTCATCTATCAAAAGAAAACCAACAAATGCAATTTAAAAATTAAATGAAAAGATAAACTTTTTTATTAATTTAGAACTAGTTTCAGACCTTTTGATGGGATTAAGTGGAAAGTTGTCTTAAAAGGCTGAGATTATTGATTAAGACATAAGCAAACCATCCCTACATTGTTGCTGAAATTTTCGAACATCAAGAACTCATTTTTATGTGTGACAATGTGTCATCTTTGTAGCTCAATGCACTCATAAACACCATATTCTCATCACCGGCCATAGTGGCTTTGATCGTGGTGGTGTTCCTTGACAACACGCTCGAGGTTGAAAAGTCAAAGAAAGATAGAGGGATGACATGGTGGGCAAAGTTCAGAAAATTTAAAGGAGATAGCAGAAATGAAGAGTTCTATACTTTGCCATTCAATCTCAACAGGTTCTTCCCACCTACTTGATATTCATGAGAATGAGAAGCACAAATACATAAATCTTTAAGTCATGCCAAATATGATGAGTAATATTTTTCTTCACAATTATCCCTCGATTTTTTTTAACTTGGTCCCACTTAGGATTACAAAGCATTTGGATTCATGCTCTGTAGATTCAATAAAGAGAACATTTGTGTTTCTAGCTTTAGTACCTTTTCAAAAACTCTCAAGACTATTTCTAATTTGTAGTTACATTCTTTTATGGAACTTTCTTCAAATGTATCAATCCATGAATGTAAAGAATCCTAATTTCTTATATATGTTTGCCAAAGTATACTTTATTAGATGAATAAAAAGGGGCGAAAATAGAGACCTATCAGCAAGACTTCGGTTTATAATAAGTGGACTATGAATGATATTTTTATTTTTAAATTAAACACAAGGAAGCTTTGTCATATTCTTTTTATGGTTATCACTTATCACTGTTTCTTGTAGAGGCCAGATATAATTTAATTCTTTTTTTTTAAAACATAAATTCTATTTTATTTACAGTTGTCAAATTGATGGATTGTATTATAAAGTTTCACTTGAAATGCTTTATACACATTAACATTACTTTATCCTTTTGATTATGAAGCAAGTGTGGAGAGCTTATGGGCGAGACCTTCAAAACTTATTTGTCTACAATTTAGAAGTATGTTATCCTTTTTGCTATTTGAAAAACCTTTTTTGTGATGATTTTTTTTTCAATATAAATGGATATACAAGATTGTTTTTTTTAAAAATAATAACAACTATATTGCGAGATTGAAATAAAGAATAACATAAGAAATCATTGATACAATATTTGAAATAAAATAAGTTGTGCACACAAGGGCCACACAATTATTGTATTTTGTGTGCAATCTTGAATGTAGTTACATAGTTTCAACAGACTCAAATAAAATACAACTTCAAAGTAAAGGTATGTCTAAATTTTTAAGCTTCTTTTTTTTTTTTAAGTTTTTGTGAAATTTTCAGCACACTGATACAAATCCAACATATTTTCACACACAACTTAGTAAAACACAAATGCAGATAAAGAAACCATTGGAAGATCCAAAGCTCATCATCAGCCCTTCATTATCTCACTTTCCAATTTGATCTCCAAGGCTGACCCAAAAAACAAAACAATTAATTAGCAGCTTAATCAAAATGGAACATATAGACAAAATAAAAATTAATAACCTTGTTTATTCTTCACAATCTTCGAGACGGTCCTTAGATAATGTGTATTAAATTAGAGCTAACTATTTATAATGATGAGAAATAATGTATTAAGAATGTGTAAATTGTGGAAATTAATTATTTTTGAGTTCCATATAGTTATTCAACTTCTAATATTACCATAACATGTCACTTATTTAATACGAGTACATTATTATGATTTTGATATGATGAAAAATTTTGGGAGTGATTGCAATTTCTGAATAAAAAAATTAGAGCGATGTATGTGTGGGTGTTAAGATAGAATTTTTTTTCTCGTAATAAAAGACCCTTTTTTTTCCATATAAAATAGAAATTGTAATGCACAAAATTTTTTCATTGATTAAATATGATAATAGTTTGAAAGAAAAAGTGTAGCTACGAACCTGATGATGAGGGTTTGTCTTCTAATGGGATTTTTGAGATTTTTGATATGTTTGGACAATCTTTGATTGTTATAGTACCAGAAAGGAGGTTGAATTCATAACCTTCATAAATCTCTCTCAACTTTGGCAAATCACTGAGCTTCAAATAATTCAGTTTAGGAAACAGCCTTTGATGATGAGCAGCTACTTCACCTTCATAAGCTTCAACAACCCCCTCCAGTTCATAGCAATTCTCTATAGTTATTCTCTTCAATGAAGGACAATGAGATGCCAGAGAATATGAGAACACCCTTCTCACTTTGTGGCAATTAATTATTTTAATGATTTCAAGTTTGGGGAAGCAAACAGTGGAAGTAGTAGACAGATTCTTAAGTGACTCTTCACAAAATATTCCCTCCCATTCATTGCATCTTCTTACATCAAGTTCCCTCAACTTTCGAAGGCTTGTAACAACAGCAACAGTGAACATATTTCTTAATCTTGGGCATTTCCTCAGTGCAATATATTCAAGTCTATGGAAGCTCAAAATTTGTGTGGGATCTTTCCAAATATATTCTAATTCCGGTAGATCTCCTAACTGTACAGCACACAATTCTGACTTTACCACCCTCACTGTGTCATTGTCGTGTTTCTGTGAAGTAAATATATTCAATGATTAGATGAAAATTCAACATATGGACTATGTATACACACACATGAACCACATAAATTTAATGGCAATGTAACATTAAAAAGTGAACCCCATTCATTTCACATATTTATAAAACTGTAATAAGATAAGCTCAGTAAGATGAATTTTATTAAGTTAGACTTTTCTTATACATATTATTGATGGTCCAATGTGAAATATATATATAGACACACACACGTACACAATGTATGAGGTATAAATATGCATCAACGTTGATTTATTTCAAATCAAATAGTCTTGGACAAGTCATACTTTCCATGATAAAGAACCGCTCACAAAAACAAAAAATGATTCTGCAACCGAGCATTAATGGGAACATTGCTAATACTTCAAGTAATTTTCAGCATGATTTCATGACAAGAAGACTGCTTTATAGACGCAAAATATCAAATAAAATTTGAAATGATTATTGCTTTTCATTAGAATATAGTCTTGCTATTCATATATATCGTTTCATAGTAAACACAAATGTTCAAATAAATTTAAAAAGTAAACAAGAGGAAAGGAAAATAGGTCCTGTAAAAAGAATTTTTTTCACGTCCAAAGAAAATGAGAAAATATTTCCACTGATTCATTCTTAACAAAAACAACCATGAACAAGTACTTTCTGTAATAACAAAGAAGTTATTTCTCCGACGAAGCTATAAAATGAAAAATATAAAGTGTTATGTTTGATAAATAATTTAAAAGACATTTATCAATTTTATCCATAAAAAATCACAAATAAAAAAGAAATAGTGAGAGAAAACACTCACGTGAGGGAAGATCTCTCTCAATTTCGGCAATGACAACAAGCGTAAGCGCTTCAGTTTGAGAAGTGGTAGCCGATCCCCATATGATGCTTCTTCAGCAAGCCTCTCAAGTTCAGAACAATTTCGGATCAAAGGTTGCTGAGAGATTAAAGCATGCTAGTTAGTTTCGTACAAAAGCTGAAAGGAAAACATACAAATTTTAACAGTAATAAAAGATGCACACTGACAAAGACCTTTTTAGCGTCCACAGAAAATTTAACAAATATTGTGTATATATACATAATTTGTAGATATTATATCAGCTCCAACTTATTCTAAATGAGATACAATTCCATATAATTATTTGCTTGACGAAATAAAAAATAAAAATCAGAAAGTGTTGTTTGGAAAAACAAAATTAATTATTTGACAAAAAAATTAAAATGAACTAAAGAGATTAAATTTTTTATCAAATTCATATGTGGAAAGATAAATTAAAAAATGCAGCTTGCAAATAATATTTTGTAACACTGAAAAAAGAAAAAGAAAAATTTGAGCAGTTTAATCTTTAGTATTATAATGTAAATGCTAAATAAAAATTCTATGAAAAAGAGGTAGGTGAGCGAAAGAAAAATTTTATCAAAATATTTGAAATCTTGGGTGAGAACTTCTGCGGACACTAATTTATATTATGTTTAGCCATTATAAGTATTTTCCGAATTGATCATTTAATGGCAAAATGAAAAACATGCTTTTAAAATTGTGTTAACATAATCTCGACATGCGTTTTACCAGACTCAATCAATCTTTATAGTAACATGGAAAATGTGTGATTGGCAAATGTTGTATATACTCTTTACTACATGATTATGTTAATTCTCTATTATAACAACCATATCACATTTAATAAATAAAATATATATTTTAGCAAGAAGTACACATATTAAATATTTCTTGACTGACAAGAACTATTTGAACAAAAATTATAATGTTAACTTAATTTTTAGCAGAAAAAGAAAGAGCCACAAAAAGGTATTTTTTCACATCAACAAGTAAAGAAAAGCATGGCGAAAAATTTTGAAAGCGAAAAATATTTCTCTTAAAGTATGTGTAGTTTTTAGATAATGCATCAACACTAATTTATTTTTGAATAAAAATAACTTTGAACAAGCACTTCCCACAATAAATACCTAATAGCAAAAACAATATGAAAAAGTCATTTCCTTGACCAAAATGCAGAATAAGCAATATAAAATGCTACTGCATGTGACAAATAAAAGTCATTATTTTAAAAAAATTAATAAGAAAAAGGCAAAGCTCAAAAAGGAAATAATATTTTATTATTATGAAAATAAGGAAAACTCAGAAAATAGTTTCATCATGCAGCCTGAATATATAGCCCAGAAAATTTAATAATAAAAAGAGGTTTATGCAGGTATAATAAAGTGAAGTCAAAAATAAAATAATTACTGTAGAAGTTATGTTTAATGATTATACAAATATATATATATATTATACGATAGCAAACAAAAAATTTTCAAATAAAAGGGAGATGTAAATTGAACACGGCTACTTTAGCAAATGCGTCAACATATATATATGGATTATTATTATTTCTAATATGCAATTATTCAAGAGAGACATTGCGGATTTGCTGGTCAAAAAAAAAAAAGAGAAAAGAGAGAGACATTGCGGATGAGACTTACCTGTGGATGATCTTGCATATCATGAAGTAGTGGATCCCCATGTGCAGCTTCTTCATCAATGAGCCTCTCAAATTCAGAGCAATGGTCTATGGATATAATCTCTAGTGAAGGACAATGAGATGCAAGAGAATAAGATAACAACCATCTCACTCTGCTGCAATCATATATGTCAATCTGCTTAAGTTTGGGGAAGCAAATATTAGAAGAAGAGAGGTTTTTGAGTGATTCTTCACAAAATATTCCCTCCCATTCCTCACAGCAATATACTTCAAGTGTTCTCAACTCTGGAAGGCTTGCAACAATAGCTAGAGTGAAGATACTTTTTAGTTTTGGGCAGTTCCACAACAAAACATTTTCAAGTCTATGGAGGCTCACAATTTGGGTGGGGCCCTTCCAAATATATTCCAATTCTGGTAGATCATCTAATTTTAATTCACTCATCTCTGAATCCAGCTTTAGAGGTTCTTGGGCTTTAATAGATTCTTCATCATCTTCTACTCTTCCTCTGACTTGGATTTCCAATATACCTTTCTTTTTTCCACTCCTTTTAATTTGTAGACTTTTCAACCTTAGAAAAAGTATCAAGGATTGCTCATTTTGCAACTGATTGAATCTTTTTGCTGTAACGCCCACATAAGCACTGTCAGTTTCCTTTCCCTGTAAATGTATTAAAATTAAAATTATGAAATGGACTGATTATAACAACTTGCGTTCTACTCTAACTAGATTGGGCATTAAAACCAACAAGTTTCTTATATAATATATTAATTATTGCCAACTATTGTTAGTAAATAATCCTTTCTAACAAGTAGGCAAATTTATAAAACCTATTTTATAATGTAATTTATACTACAAAATATTTCTATTTCTTTTCTTCTTTTGCCAGCAAAGCAAAACACTTCTCTTAAAATATACTCATTCAGTCCTAAATATAAAACCTATTTTATAATGTAATTTATACTACAAAATAGATCTTATACTTAAGACCGGAAAAGTAGTATGTAATTCATAGATATTGTATCAACTTCAACATATTTTAAATAAACCGATTGACGAAAATACAAAACAAAAAAATATAAAGTATTGTTCGGGAAAATGAGATTAATTATTTGACCAAAAAAATAAAATGAACAAAAGAGATTTAAGTTTTTATCAAATTATGCGTGGAAAGAAATAGCAAATGCAGTTTGTAAATAATATCTTGTAATACTAAAAAAAAATTAGTAATTAAATCTACAAAATTACTCTTTTGGTCCCATAGTTTTAACTCAATGTAAAACTTGGACCCTAGACTTTTATTCATTATTCCTACTCAGCCTTTAATCATCCCTTTAATCTTTAGTATGTATCATAAATGCTAAATGCAAAGGTTTTCTTTATTTGGACCATGAAATGCAAAGATTTAGAACTTCACGATAAGCACATTGTTATATAATTAAAAATCCTTAAATAAAAAATGAAATGACACTATTTTATAATATATTAGCCTATCCAATTCCTTTCCACAAATAATATATAGATGGTGATAGAAATTGTAATTTACAAAAATTACTTTTTTTTAATAACAAACAACACCTTGATCATATTCTGAAATTAAAATAAATTGCTTTCACGCATTTTTTAAATCGTGATGCCATATATAATCTCAAAACATGTGTTTTTAAATTGGAATATACTTGTTGCTACATGATTATATTCAACCTCTATATGACATTTAATTAATGACATGTATAAATAGACCTATTATATATTTTCTCACATCCATGGAAAAGCATGGCAGAAAAATCCAAACGATTAAAAAAAGATATCATTTATGTTAAAGTATGTGTAATTCATGGATAATACAACAACTCAAATTTATTATAAATACGTAATGCCAAAAACAATATATAATACATTTCCTTGACGAAAGTACAAAATAAAAAAAATATAAAGTGTTCCATTTGGCAAAGTAAAAGTAGTAAGTTGAAAATAAGAATTAATAAGAAAAATACAAATCTTGAAAAGCAATAGTATTTTGTTATCTTGAAAATAACAAAAACCCAAAAAATAGTTTTATCGTGTAGCCTCAATGTAGAGCTCAGAAAATTTCATAATAAGAAGAGGAGGCTTATATAGTTACAATGAACTCAAGTCAAGAATAAAATGACTATCATCTCTTACTAAGAATATTCTTTTTTAATAATTATATAAATACATATTATAAAAAAGGGCCACAATAAAAGGGTATTTTGTTCACATCTAAAGAAAAGATTGGTGAAAAGAATTCAAAGGAAAAACTATTTCTCTAAAAGTATGTATAATTTTTAGATATTGCATCAACACTAATATATCTGTAAATAAAATAATTAAACTTTGAACAAGCGCTTCCCACAATAAATACCTAACGGCAAAAACAATATGAAAAAGTCATTCCAAATTAAAAAAGAAAAAGAAAAAGTCATTTCGTAGACCAAAATACAAAATAAGAAATATAAAACGTTGCAACTGACAAATAGAAGTCATCATTTGACAAAATAAATTAATAAGCAAATGCAAAGCATTAAAAAGCAGTAATATTTTATTATCATGAAAATAAGGAAAACTCAATATTTTCATCGTGGAGCATAGATAAAGAGCTAAGAAAATTTAATAATAAAAAGAGATTGATATAGTTAAAACTACTCCTTCAGTTCTAATGGGTCTTATATTTAAAACTTGATAAATATGTTTTCTTTTACAACAAACAACACCTTCAACTTATTCTAAAATTGAACTAAATTGACTTCACGTATTTTTAATTTAGAAAAACTATATTTTACAACTTGTGATTGGATTCATTCATCATGATTACGTCAATACTTATACCTAGAAACATGTGTAAGTAACAAATACAAAGAAATAAGGTACAAATTTGTCCTTGAAGTATATGGTTAGGAGGTATGGGTATTGAAAGTTTTTTAAGTCTCAATATCACCCTCAAAATTACAAAAACGTAGCAATGTTGGCCTAACCATTATTCCAGTTAATTTTGACAGTTAGTTTGACCAGATTGCTTATGTGGCATGCCATGTCATCAGTCTTTCTTCTCTTCCACTTCACCCTCCATCTCATCATCCTTTTTTTTTTTTTTGAGTGAAAACATCTCATCATCTTCATCTATATTGGCACCATTATCATCTCCCTCTCCCCTCCCCCCACCCACAACATGCTCGTCAGATCTATTTGAGACCCTGAGTACTCTCCTCCTTTGCTACTCGAGACAACTCCCACCGCCTCAAGTATCACAACCCCGATTCCAAACCTCCCCTTATCAAAACGCAAGCTTATCCCATGATGTGGAAGAGAGGAAGAGAGGGACGATGAGTTGTCATACCATATGGCACCCCACATAAGCAATCTGGTCAAATTAACTGTCAAAATTAATTGGGATAACATTCAGGGTAATATTCTTATGTTTTTGTTTGGGGTGAGATTGAGATTTCAGAAGCTTCTGGACACCAATGGCTTCTAGCCATATACCGATCAAATTTGCACTTTATCCCTATCGTGTGCGCGCGCGCGCGCGCGCTACTTGATTATATTCAACATGTATTATGATAACTATATGACATTTAATGAACGATAGATAAGTAGACATATTGTATATTTCATGATCAACACAAATTATTTGGCCAAATACTGAAATGTAAACTTACAATTTTTTCAAGACAAAAAGAGGCAGAGTTAAAAAGTCCCCCCCCCCCAACATCCATTGAAAAGCATGGCAGAAAAATACAAAGGAAAAAACATTTCAGTTACCTGATGACGAAAACAACATCCATTGAACAGTGTCGGATTTGGCAAGGTAAAAGTGATAGTTTTTTTAAAAAAATTAATTAGAAAAATACAAATCTTGAAAAGCAATAATATTTTATTATCTTAAAGATAAAGAAAACTCAAAAAAGTAGTTTTTATCTATAGCAGCTCAAAAAATTTCATAATAAGAATTTTACACAGTTACAGTGAACTCGAGTCAAAAATAAAATGACTATACTTCTTATTAAGAACGCAGTTTTTAACACTTATATAAATACATTATACGATTGTAAACAAGGCTATTTTTAAATTACAAAAAAAAAATAGAGGCCAAGTAAACAAAAAGAAAGATAATATTACTATTGTTTGTTATTGAGAATTTTTTTATACTTGTTTATATTATTCGGTAAGAAGCACAATTTTTTCAAATTAAAAGAAAATGTAAAAATGGCCATCTTCAATTTTTTTAAAAATAAATAGTATGGTAGAGTGAACTAAAAGTAAAAAGAATTTTCACCAAAAAAAAAAGTAAAAAAAATCACCTAAAAATGTGTGAAATTATTAGCAGTTGAATGAATTCTGGTTTTTTTCCCCAGCCTGTATGTACTTTTCACAATATATGGATGGAGTTAGAAATTGTATAGCACGTTTACTGGACAAAGAAGTGAAATTAACTGGAGAGATGAAACAGAGGCATTGATTGAACGTAAGTTGAGAAAAGGATATCAAATTCATCTATCAAAAGAAAACCAACAAATGCAGTTTGAAAATTAAATGAAAAGATAAACCTTTTTCAGCAAATGCATGAACACGGATTATTATTTCTAATATGCAATGATTCAAGAAGAATTTCGCGAATAATACTTACATGTGGATGACAGTATTGCATGTCATGAAGTGATGGATCCCCATGTGCAGCTTCTTCATCAATGAGCCTCTCAAGCTTAAAGCAATCGGTTATAATTATCTTCTCCAAGGAAGGACAATGAGAAGCCAAAGAATAACAGAATAACCATTTCACTTTGTCGCAACCCTCAATCTCAAGTTTCCTCAACTTTGGCAAGCTCGTAACCATGGCATGGGGGAAGATGCACGTTCTCAACTCAGGACAACTTTGTATCGACAGCTCTTGTAACATGGGGAGAGAGTAGCTGATAGATGAAGCTCGAAACACCTGTTCAAGACTATTCATTTCAAACAATCGTAAAGTGATCAAGTCTAAGAACATTTGTTGTGTTTGAAGAGTGTTCATATCAGAGTTCTCAATGATGAATCTTCTCTCTTGACAGAATGATACCACGAGGTGCTTTATCCTAAAATTTATATCTTTATGATCCCACGAACAATTATCTAACCAAAGGTGGTTTGCACGAAAAATGAGATCCTTCATTGACGAAGTCAGGGCAAAGATTCTGAAGCCTTGTATGCATAAAGCTCTTAATGCTTCATCACAACTATCCAAATATTCTTGGAAAGAGTTGCCCATATATTCATCAATCATTCTGCATGTGGAATCATAGATGACATACCTCTTCAACCTTGAAAGAGAGAAATTCTCAGGGATGACAGATTTCTTCTCCCAGAAGTATAATTCTTCAAGCTGCTCACATCTTCCAATTACTTCTAAAGGGCTTTTCTCAATTTCACAACCAAATATATCCAAGAGTTTCAGCATTTTCATGTCTGCAATTTCAGCAGGTAATTCATTAAATAAAGAACCACGCAAATCAAGAATCTCCAATCCTTTGAGTTCACCCAAAAAAGAGATGTCACCCAATTGTTTCCCTCTAAGACATAATGTTTGAAGATTTGTTAACAATACAATTGATTGTGGGATTGAGCAAAAAGTTGATGACCAAAATCCCCATCGAAAGCCATCTTCTATGAGTGCCAACACTTTAAGTGTTCTTATTCCTCCAATATCTTCAATGAAACCATTAGGTTGAAGTAGCAAAATCTCAAGTGATGGACAACGCAATTCATTAGAGACCTTGAAATTCTCATCCAAATTCCACAGTGAGAGTGCCTTCGTATCATTTCCTCTTTGACAGTTGCTTACCAGCATGTTCGAAATTGAATGGCTATCCACCAAAACTTCTTGATGTTGCTTCTTCGCAATCCGTAAGGCTACATCTCGAACCACATCATGCAATTTTACACATTCCTGCTTATTGGTATCCATTAACAAACAAGAATCTAACAATGTCTCAATATTCGCTACAACCCTATTCCTTGCATCCCCTATTGTATAAATATCGTCACCAAGCTTTAAAGTCCCTTTGCCAAAACGAATTAAATCCTCTTTATGGATTTCATGATCCTCAGGGAACATAGAACACAATATGAAGAGCGACTTGGCTAGTGAACTCGGCAAATTATCATAACTTACTTCAAGAATTGCATAAAGGGTCTTCAAATCATCTTCAATATCCAATGATAGGGGATGTTGTAGCCTCCTTAGTGTTGACTTCCACGCTTGAATACTCTTTCCTTTTAATGTGCTTCCAACTATCACAATCGCAATAGGCAAACCTTTACACTCATCAACAATTTGCCTTCCAATGCTATCAAACTCATTCATTGAGACGTTGGTTGTTTTAACACGCATCTTGAACAATGCCCATGACTCTTCCTTCGTTAAGAGAGACAATTCCATAATACTTTCACAATCCATAGAAACACATACATCACGAAGACGAGTGGTCAACAATACACAACAACCTTCATTTAATGGAATTCCAATTTCTTCAAGACATAGTTCGCTCCACACATCATCCAGGATTATAAGAATCTTCTTATTTTTCAATCCCTCTGACAGCCTTTGTGCTCTATTAAGTTGAGTTGCCTCTTGAAATGGCAAGCCTATTTGCTCTGCTGTTTCTTGTTGAATGTTCAGAATATTTGGGGGCTTAGAAACGACTACCGTGATGACCTTGTCAAAAAGCTTCAACTCATCCACTTTCTTGCTCACTTGCTTTGCCAAAGTTGTTTTGCCTGAGCCCCCTATACCATATAGTCCCACCATCTTGTTTTTGCCATTTATAATTGCCTCCAAAAGACGATCATAAATTGATTTCCTTGAGTCAAAATCCATAAACCCTTTGGAAGAGAAGTATTTAATGCCAGGAAGTTGGGTCAGTTGGGAAAATGGCTCAAAGTTGGAATTTTGTTTGAGATCTATCATGCGCTTAGCCTTATTTTCCATTTGCTTTGCTAAAGAATATCTTAGTGATACATTAAAACACTTGTTTCGTCCTCCTTCAAACTCTTGTTGCAGCTTTTGCACCTCTTCTAGGATTGCATTCACATCATCCAACCACGTCTTCACGGATGTCATTATTTCTTCAGTTTTTCGATCAGCTTCTTCCTTGCGCTTTTTCACGTCTTCTAGTTTCGTCTCCAGCTCTTGTTTTGCTTTCTCGAAGTCTTCATTAACTTGCTTAAAGCAGAACAAATATGCAGCTCCATGTGAAATCGGACCCACCAAGTATTCTGCAACCTTTGACACGATTGAGATCACAATCTCTGCCATTTACTGCATTCATAATTAATGTAGTAAGCAATCATCCCTAACACAAGTCAATGGTACAAGCATGTAGCGTTCAACCAAGTTCAGTTTTGATCTGTTCTTTATGGCATGACTAATTAGTAATATAGTCATATAACCGAACTTTAAAAAAAATATGTGTGTGTGTAAAATGCTTGGACCCCACACTTATTAAATCATAATATAAAACTCGACTATTTCAATAACAACGTCATTTCTTCTGATCTTTTCTAAATGTAAGCATTGGAACACAATGCGCTACATTTCGTTTTAATAGGACAACTAAAGCTTAAATAATCATATCAATAAATTTTATTTATTTAAATTAAAAAGTTATAAAATTTTTAAATAGAACAATATAAAAAAGAGTCTAATAAGAAGCCGAGGAGAGACTTGAGTTTATAATGAAAATATTTGTTATTTAAGAATATGAATTTTGGGTTCAAATGATAGTCAAATATAGTACATGAGGCAACATCTAAGAACATTGGTCTTATGAGATATGTCATCTCCCCTCTCATGAAAACTGACAAATCTTTTACGAGGAAGCAAGTTATATATAGCATTATTTATGACCGCAAAAGACATCTGAAGTGACAAAGACATATATAATATACACATGCATCTAAAGTAACGCATAAAGTATGTGGAACCAAGACTTTGGATACCCCAAAAAAAAAAGGTTAAAAAGGTAAAAATAAATTATTCTTTACTTGAGTTCTTTGGCAAGGTACGAATTTCGTTTTCTGATTAAGTTATCCGTTACTATAATCATGGCAAGTAAAAAGGGAAAAAAATTAAAAAAAATAAAAAAGTAAAGGAGTTCTTCTAGATGAGTTAGCGACTCTTAAATCAAATTTAAGAGATGCCTAAATACACAAAAATAGCAAATAACAGTTCGCCGAAATTAGTACAAACATGTTATATATATATATATATATCAATTTTCAAAGAGTTTAAAATATGGAAATTCAATATTGTATAATTATTGAAGAACCAAAAGAAGGGGTAAAAAAGCTCATATGCACTCACAAATGGTATTTATCGAAACAGTTTTCACGTTGATGACAATATTCCTGATTTCTGCTTTGTTTTTGATGAAAATATTCAACATTTCGATAAGCACAATGATCCATCAACTACGTATTATCTTATTACTACGAACTTCATTTCAGAATTCAAATAACAATATATCAAACAATTACTTGCAAAGGACGGTCCAAATTAAATATTATTGTACTTTTATATTAATCTAATTCACAAACTCTATTTTTATGCAAAGGACGGTCCCGTATTAACAATGACACTAATGTGTCCTGGAAGGGAGGAAACTTGGATATTTAACCGTTTTGTATACTTAAACTACATGCTTCCAATAAATTAGAATAATTGGATTTAAAATTTTTTAAATGTAAAAGTATTAATAACAAAATGGGTGAATCATAGATTAAAAAGAACACAAATATCCATGTTTGATTGAAAATAAGTATTGCAAGTATACAGAGTTAGTACCAAAATCTTTTCTTGTGGAATTCCGACGGAAGGGGAAAAAACTCATATTTTTATTTTTTAGTCAATTTTCCCAAAAACTTCATAACACGGCATATAAAATTTAGTCCATAATCATCACAAAATTGAAATTATTCATTTTTCATCATAATAAAAAGAATACTCACAAATGTTTTAATCATAGACTCCAAAGACAAGTAAAAAAAAAAAACACGTCAATATTTAATAACGCCATATTTTAAATTTATTTCTCATCATATTTCCAAATTAAACATTGTTTTATTATGAATATAAAATCAGTAAAATATTCGGACTACCTTTTTATTCTGTCTTAATTACACGGATCTCTCTATTTTGATAACATATATTTTAATCCAAACCATTAATACCATTAAAGAATATTCTAAAAAGATTCTTTAAGTATATTTTTTAATTAAAAATCATATTAGAAAAACTTTGTCCCCACTGTACCCTTGTTCTTTTAAATCTCTAGTTTATCTTTTGATATTGATGTTTATTAATGATCTATTTAATATTTTTACTAAATTTACTAAACTAAGACATAACTTTATAATTTAATTAAAAATACATATATACAATTACAAAGCATTTTCAGCTAATATATATTTAAAAAATTACATCATAAGTCAGTTTTATCTAATAGACGAGATTAAACATTTAAATTTATTTTAATCTAAAAATTTCTATTTAAAATTAATTAAATTTATAATATGGTAATTGATTTAATAGTATAACAAAAAATATTAAAGTATGTATTAAAATTACTGTTTTTAATTTCAAAAAAAGATATATCATATGTGATTAAATAATAATTATTAAGTAATATTTGCGTTATTAAGGGGTATTTTGATTAAAATAACAGTTTAACCCTACCAGTCAGCTAACGGTTAGGTGGATAGAAGTTAAATCTTAAAACCAGAAGGGAGGTCTGTGCAACATATATTTTGATTTTAAGAAAAGTTTATATAGATTTCCAAAATAAAAGAGAAGTCTCTATAATTTAAGTTAAATAGATGGGAGGTTGATTATCATACGCATAATTATAGAAACCATTTAAATGGAAATAATCCTTGTATACCACTTTCAAGAAAGTAACAAATTGTGATTTAATAAGACCTATGATAAATTTTGAAGAGTTCGATTTCTACATATATTCATTATTGTAAATTTATTCTGAGATTCAAAAGAAAGAAAGAAATCTGTAATCTTTTGCGACGAAGCAAGTTATAAAGCATAACTTATTAACATATATGAAACAATTGAGTCTTTGGATTTAAAAAAAAAAAAATTAAAGCTAACAACATAAAAATAAATTATTCTTTACTCATTTACAAAGGTATCAATTCATTTGGTGATTGAGATGTTATTCCCTTATTATATTCATGGCAAATAATAAAAAATAAAAAAATAAAAATAAGCAAATAAATAAAAATTGGAGTTCCACTAAACGGGTTATTGTGATCCTGGTTACTTATCTCAAATATCCTAATGATGTTAGATGAATAATGCAGAAATATCCACTTGAGGGACTCTCAAATCCAATTGAGAGACATTGTAATCTTTTTAAATCTTAATATCATTTTTTACCCAAAAAAAATCAAATAAATTAAATATTCATAAATTAAAAAGGATCGCAGGCTTCTTAAAAGATTAGCATGGGATGTTCATAAATTAAATATTATTTTATTTTTGTAATTATACTTTAATATAATCATGATGTAAAACTAAAACAAGACTATTCTTATAACTATCAGTGGTTTGATAAATACATATATAATTTAAAACCGAAAATAAAATTATTCAATATTTTGATGAGTTAAATTAAAATAATTTATTTAAATGAAAAGCACGTTCAATAACATAAATTCATTATAATATTAAAAGCATCTAACAAATTCAGTGTTTAATACGGTACTATCTTTTTGGCCGGATAATAATAATAATATTCTTCTTCTTCTCTTTTTACTTTTTTGCTAAAATTTCTTTCATATTCTGAAAGTTTAGATAATTAGATTCCATTAGTATAAATTATTCTCAAGTTCAAACTCTGTGACGCGCAGATGCAAGAATAAAGAAACAAATAACAATTCAATATACTAGTATATCTAGATGATATTATTTTGAAACAAACAATATTTTTTTAACAAAAACATAGCAAAGAATCTTTAAGTGAATATATACCTGCTTGAAAGATAGATGAACTTGAAGATATTTGAGAAGCTTGAACAGTAAAGGCAGGTTGGAGAAAATGATTGACTGCTGCTGGAACATATAAAGCAAGATTGAATGTAAATATAAATGACTCAAGATAAGAAAGATTAAATGGGAGACAAATGTAAATGAATCAAAGAAGTTAGTCTGACTCTTTAATATTGTAAAAAATTAAACAAAGGACCATACAAGAAGTCACCGATTGAACCAACATCTGAATAATACAAATCCAACAAATATAAATTTACTGTCACATAGCTGGAACATACAGGAGATTCTTTTATGCTATTGTTCTTTCCTTTCATTTAGGTTTCTTTTATGCTGTCATTTCCTTAAAGAGGAAGAAAATGAAAGTATTTTCCTTCTTTTTTGGGCCCCAAAGTAATTGTTATTTCGGTCTTAATATATCAAAGAGAGAAGAAAGATGTAATACAAGCCACAAACAATCAAGTTATTCCCTGCGTAGTACTACGGTTGTCTAAAGGGAACTTCTATGCAAAAGACATTGGACAACTACGTAATTCATGGTTAACGCATACAAATGTAAACACACATATATTATTCTTTACTTTGCTCTTTTATGAAGAATAAGAAAAGAAAAGAAAAAACCGGCTTGGATTAGCCTGCTCAACCAGAAAACTGGTGAACCGGTCCAGGTTTGCTTGTTGGACCAGAGATGAAATGAACCGGTCACAAACCGGCTTAACCAGGTAACCACCGGTTGGGATGGGTTATCCAATTTAAACTTTTTGCCTCCTAAAAAATACATAAACTGTGGGAAAGTAGAAGAAAGTTTACCGAGAAAAGAAGGAATGGGAAGAGGAAAAATAGAGAGAAATACTAAACAATCCTTGCTATGAAAAAACTCCTGAATATGCTGAAAAATGAAGCGAAGAAGCATTTTAGTGTGGAAACTAAAAAGCATGGAAGAGAGATAAAAAGATGATTCAACATTGAAGGCTTCACCGTGGAGACTTATTTGTTGTTGAAGTGGTATGAGAAAAACTGTGAGAGAGAGAGAGAGAGAGGAGAAACTAGAAGATTAGAAGGCAAGAAGGAAGATAATAGAGAAAATGGGATGGATGAAGTATAGACAAATGAAAGAGAAATGAGGAAGGCAATAGAAATTTAGCTGAGAAAGAGAAATGGAAAACTGTGAAGCGTGTTCTAGGAGGTTTGATATTCTTCTATGCTTACCGGCTGTTCTTGTTTGCTGTTCAAGGGAGAAAGAGGAAAGCTGCTCGTGATGGAGAGGAAAATGGGGCGCAGTCACGTGGGAGAAAGAAGAAGAGAGAAAAAGGAGTAAAAAATATATATATATATTTTAATGAAGTGCATCAGATTTTTGTCTCAAGCACCTAAAAATAACTAGAAAAATTAAACATTTAAAATAGATATGTATTTTTATAATTTTAATTGGTACAATAAAAAATTTAAACTGTTGGGAAAAAAATTAAACATTTGAATTTTTTTTGTAGTTTCTTATATTTTGTTGAGTAATTATTATTTATAAATGTTGTTATATTTTATTATTATTTATTAAATTATATTATTTTAATATAGCCATTCTGACTCCTTTTGAACCCTGATCTAACCTATTGGTTTGACTCTTATTGAACCCTGATCTAACCCACTGTCTCAACCAATTTAGTGATTGGTGCGGTTTTTTATTCCTTGCCTTTATCAAGATATCAAGTCATTTGGTGATTAAGCTATTATTCCCTTCCTATATTCAGGGCAAATAATAAGAAAAATAAAATACAAATAAAATAAATGATTAAATGGGTAATTATGATATTTGTTACTTAACTCAAATATTATAATAAAGTTTTTTTTTTTGGCTCAAACCTCCTGAGTAACTCTTAATTCAAATTAAGAAATGTCCAGCTCAAAAAGTAACAAATAACAATTAATCCAAACGGTACAAATGTATGCTATATTAATTTTTTAAAAAAAATTCAAGTCTTAAAATTTATTATTGCAATTTTTTTTGGCCTGATATTATTGCAATTATTGAAGAACCAGAAGGAGGAAAAAATAAAGTTGAATAACCAAACTTGTCACGAAATGCAGATTCATTCAAGAATAAATATTTAGTTAATATAAATTCATCATAATATGACAAAAGCGTCTAAAAAATTTGATGTTTAATATTTTAATATTATAATATTTGACAAAATTAATTTAAAATCCAATAAAATAAATAATTTGATTGAAAACATTTCAGGAGACAGTGAACAAAAAGAAAGGTGATCAGAAAATGGTATTTATTTTATTTTTTGTAGTTATGTTTTGATATGATTAATCTATAAGATCAAAATGATTAGACATAATTCTTCGATTTTGTCAAAACATGAAAGTTAGGAGACAGCATCCTGCATGATTATACTGTCACAGATTGAACACACACAAATCCAATTAATACAAATTTACAGTCACATGGTGAGAACATCTAACAGATTGTTTTTTATGTTTAATTTTCTAATACTCATAATTTTGTCCTGGTAAAAATTAATTAAAGAATCAACGTAACAAAGATTCTCGAAAGACAATATTTACCTGCAAGAAGAGAGTTTGGTTTGTAAAATCAAAATGAAAAAGAAAAGCACAACCAACTTCCAAGATAAATCACTAATTTAATTGGACATCAAAAAACAAATAGATCATGTACGTAATTACAGATGCTTGAATATATTTCTACTTAAAGGAAAAGATGGGTTTTTTCAAGATAAAAAGCTAACACTAGTACAAAATTCTGCTCATGTGATTATGATATAATTTGGAAAAGAGCGGCGGTTGAAAAGTCTCCCCGAGAAACCTACTGGATCTATTGAATACTTTTAATACAATATTTTCTCCACAGCATTTAGCATCTTAAATTAATTTTTATACAATTTTTTCTTAAGCTGGCCAAAAAAAAAAACAATCTTTTCTTACAATATTTTTACTATTTTCATCATGTGATGAGCAGCAGATCAGAAAATGAGAAACATACCGTGGAGTGTTCTTTTTGGAGGGGTCTGCTGGAAGTTGTGGAAGCAGAGGAATGGCTGGCTTTTCAGAGCTGAAAAAGCTTCAAGCGACGGAATTTGCTGAAGTGGAAGGTGTCGTTGAACGTATGAGTACAGGGTTGAGGGAGCCTGTAGATGTCTGGGAACCTCCGATGCAAGGGTGGGTTAAGCTCAACACTGATGGAGCCGGTAGAGGTGAGACCGGTGTGGCGGGTTGTGGGGGAATCCTTCGTGATGAAAATGGGGAGTGGATCTGTGGCTTATCTCAAAATTTAGGAACTTGTGGAGCTAGTGAGGCTGAAGGGGGTAAGGTTGGTGTGCGGAGGTTGGAGAACAGCTCTGGGGTGATGTAGATGGTTTTGTTTTGGGCCTTAGGCCTCTTCCTTTACCAAAAGTTCAGCTTATGTGATAAGAGCAAATGATTGAAAAGTCTTGGGTTTCTTGTAGCAAAAAAAAGAAAGAAAAAAAAGTCTGGGTCCAGTGAATACTTTTAGTACAATATTTTCTTCACCGCATTTAGCATCTTAAATTAATTTTTATACAATTTTTTTCTTAAGCTGGTCAAAAGAAAAATTTTCCTTACAGTATTTTTTAGTAACAAAAAGTATCCTAAACTATATTTCGGTGTAATCTTGGTCATGAAGTTTTACTATGTTGAGTATTACTGAGAAAATAATTTAAGAGCAAAAATGGTATTAAAATTATTTAAGAATTTGAGAAAATGACAATAAAATATCTTCTGAATTTCAAAATGACAAATAAGGCATTTGAATAAACAAAATGACAAAAAAGGCATCAGGTACTAATATGGGATTTTGATTTTAAATTTTACAAAACACATAGTGAGATTTACAGCTTTCATAGTGAGAGTTACTATTTCGTTAATGGGCTTTGCAACCTGTTTTGAAGGGCTGGGCAAATTTTGCCGAATTTTACAAACACATAGTCGAACTTACAACTTTCATAGTAAGATTTACTATTTGGTCAATGAGTTTTGCAACCTGTTTTAAGAAGTTAAGCAACATTTTTGTAAAAAATAATACAATTCCACGCTGAATTTTAAAAAACACATAGTAGGATTTACAACTTTTATAGTGAGAGTTACTACTTCGTCAATGAGTTTTGTAACATGTTTTGAGACCAAAAATCAAAATTCCAAATTTGTACCTAATACTTTATTTGTCATTTTGAAATTCAGAAGGTATTTTATTGTCATTTTCCCTAAGAATTTTGTGCACTTCTGACTTTAAAAGCAAATTGCTTTAAAAATTAATTTATGATGATGAGTTACGTTAACCCTTTTTATAGTCGGTAAGAGCATCTCTTGAGTTTTGAATCCACCTTCTATTATTAGTGTACTACTCTTTCTTAACGGTAAAGAAGATTTTTTTTGTATCAAAAAAAACAAAGAAGATTGTTTTTTATTCTTTAAATTAATAATTAATGCCCTGTTATGCATTTTGTAGTAGGTTACTATTCCTACAATCTCATTAAAAAAATAATTAATTCGTGTTTATTAAAAAAAGTTGTCAAGGATAGTTACGCCTTATAAAAATAGTAATTACGTTGTTTACCGCATTTAATATTTACTCCCTCCAATTTATAATATAACTTCCATTAGAAGAAAAAAATTGTTTCAATTCATATTTTTGTAGAAGTAGAAAGAAACATCTATCAATGCGTTTTATTTTATGATATACCGTCAAACTCGTTTTGTTATTTATTTGCTTCTTTGCAGGAAAAGAGAAAGTCAGAGGGAAAAAAAGAAAATTAGCTAATTTTATTATAATAATAATAATAATAAAATAGTCCAATTCCAAATTTCCATAAGTACTGTGATTCAAATCACAATATGTCAAACAATTAACATTTTTGTAATTAAAAATGGATCGCATGCTTATCTTTAAAATATTAGCATGGGATGCTCACATCTAAACTTGAATCAGACAGTCCAAATTAAATATTATTTTATTGTTGTAATTATATTTTAATATCATGATATGCAAAACAAGGCTGATCCTATAACTATCAGGTGTTTGATAAATGCATATTTTGTTCAAAACCGAAAACAAAATCATTCAATATTTGGATGAGTTAAGTTAAACAATTTATTTAGATGAAAAACAGGTTCAATAGCATAAATTCAGTATGATATTGAGATCATCTAACGAATTCAGTGTTTAATGCACTACTATTTTGGTTTGGCTTGAAAGTATTATCATTCTTTTTTTTTTTGGGCCAAAAGTTATATTTCAATTAAAAAAATAACTTGAACATAATCTTACTATTTTCACTAGTATATAATTCCGAAAATAGGCATTCCATCAAATTCAGTAATAAATTTAAATTAATACAAATTCAATGTAATAAAAAAATCTGAAATTTCAATTTTAATTTTCTAGTAATATTTTAGTTAAAAAAGAAGTAAAGAAAATTGTCTTGAAAATGGAATTTACCTGTACTATTTTCAACATGTGATGAGCAGCAAGCGAAAGCGGACGCAAAATCACAGACACACGCGCACACAGAGTTTGGAGTATTTAATCTAGGAGAAATTATAAAAAAAGACTTTGGAATTGCAGAAATGCAAATAGAGACCCTTGATAACTTCACTTTGAGTTTTGACAATTTCATGACATATTATTATCAAAAGTTATAGTAAAGTTATAAAGGATCTCTCTCTGTGTTTTTGCAATTCCAAAGTCTTTTTTTATAATTTTTTCTTTTAATTTAAATAAGTACATTGTGAGTATTTATCGCAATATTGATTCTAGATTTTTTTTGCCAAAAAAATAGAGACCCTAAAATTAAATCGAGAGACTGAGGGAACAATTTATTCAATTTTTATAATTATCATTTCAATATGTTTTTGACAAAAATTGAAAAACTAATTATTTTAAGTATTTTCATTAGTCAGGGTAACATTTTACAATGTAAAACATATATGTGTGCGTGTCTGTGTTGGATATTATCAGAAAAGAATTTATAAATATTAACTTAAGAAAAAAATATTCAAAAAAATTTACTCAAGAACTTAAATTTTCAAGTCACAAGCGCTTAACATAATATATTAAATATTCCCTGACTTAAAGAGGTGTGTAAAACTTGATAATATAATTATTCATCATTTAATAATTTAAATTTGGAATTTAAATAATGACCAAAGACACATTAAAAACTAATAAATATCTTAAGTTAACACAAGCTGTATATAGTATAGTTTTGTAGAACATGTATTTCTAATATTCCATGCAAAACGAAGGACATATTTTATACACTTACATAAAATTTTTCCTCCTCTCCCCTTCTTTCCATTTCACTCATGTCAAACAAACCCCTAAAGACACATAAGATGAAGAAAGGATATTATATTTAGGACCGAAGGAGTATTATGAAATTTACCAACGAAAATTAATCTATAAGATCAAAATGAAGCTGTGGGAGGAAGTGTTGTGGAAGACAATGTCAACTTAGACTAACAGCTTTTTAAACATAATGATTGGCATTATTGACAGAGTGAACAATAAGGGTTAAATAAAAAGAAAAATAACTAAAAGGACATTATTCAAAATTTAAAAAAACTACAAGGACTTTCAAATTAATTTTTCCTGTTTCAAGAAACAATATAGCAAAGAATCTTGAAGTGAATATTTACCTGTTTGACAGATAGATGAACTTGAGGATGTTTGATGAAAAGCTTGAACAGTAGACGCAAGGTGAAGAAAATGACTAAAACTGCTGCTAGTACATACTATACGCATCATGCAAGATTAAACGTAAATATAAGAAAGAAAAAATGAAATCAAGTGAATGTAAATGAATCAGACAACCTAACTTAAACTCTTTAATAATTTAAAAATTAAAGAAGTACCACATAAGAAGTCACAAACAAATGAATAATATAAATCCAACTAATATAAATTTACTACCACATAGCTAGACCATCTAGTAGACTCTTTTTTATGTTTCATTTTCTAATATTCAATTTTTCCTGGCAAAAATTAATTTAAGAATCAACATAACAAAGAATCTCCAAGACAATATTTACCTACAAGATTGAAGGATGGCCTTGATGATAACAGGCAATGAATGATAGAAGCATGTGAATGGAGATAAGAAGCAAGTCTGAACTCTGTAAGAGAATAGATGATAAGGATTTGTTCCTTACTTAACCTCTTTAATTATGGGGACATGCTAACTCTAAAGTTGAAATAAGCTACATATTCAGTCTTTAATGATGACTTCTGCCATTGTTCTTTCCTTTCATTGAGGTTTCTTTTATGCTGTCATTTTCTTAAAGAGGGAAAAAAATCAAAGTATTCCCTTGTTTCTTTGGGCCCCAAAGTAATTGTGATTTCGGTCTTAATATATCAAAGAGAGAAGAAAGATGTGATACATGCCACAAACAATCAAGTTATTCCCTACATAGTACTATGGTTGTCTAAAGGGAACTTCTATGCAAAAGACATTGGACAACTATGTAATTCATGGTTAACGCATACAAATGTAAACACACACATATTTGTATCTGGGAAACAAAACGAATGAAGAAGGTCTGGTTTCTAAAATCAAAATGAAAAAGAAAAGCACCTGTCAACTTTCAAAATAAGTCACTACTTTGATTGGAGTCAAAAAGGAAAAAGATGGTGTAATTACGGATGCTTGAACATATTTGTGCTTAAAGAAAAAGATGGATTGATTCAATTAAAAAGGCTTGCAACACTACAAAAGCAGCTGATTGATCCTAGCTAGCCGACGTACACCATAAGCTTGTTGCTCTCTAGCAAATGGAGTACTCCATCAGCAAGTATGATTACAATTTGGAATGGAGCAATGGTTGAAAAGTCTACTACCCGAGAAACCTACTCGGTTTGAGGCATCTTACTGAAGGAATAAACCTAATAATAATTAAATCTCTCACGTTCACCTTTAACTATGGCTGTTTCAGCTGATAAGGTCTGTCTTTAATTAACCGAACATGCTTACCAAAATAAATATAAGAGAATACTGTACTTATGATGAAAAATTACTTGACATTGTTTCTGGTGAATTCTCTTAACACAATATTTTCTCAACAGCATTTAGCATCCTAAATTAATTTTTATAGAATTTTTTTCTTAAGCTGGCCAAAAAATATTTTTTTCCTTAAAATATTTTTTGGTAATAATGAGTATCTGAAACTATATTTTGGTATAATCTTGGTTATGAAGTTTTACGGTGTTAAGTGAGTAAAAATCGCATTAAAATTATTTTAGAATCTTGAGTACTTCTGGTTTTAAAAGCAAATTGTTTTAAGAATTAACTTAAGAAGATTACTATTCCTGCTTTCTTATTTTAAAAAAATAATTCATGTTTATTAAAAAAAAGTTGTTAAAGATAGTTACTTATAAAAATATTAATTACGTTGTATTACCTCATTTAATATTTACTCCCTCCAATTAATGATATAAATTTTATTAGAAGGGAAAAAAATTTTCAATTCATATTTTTTCAGAAGTAGAAAGCAACATCTGTTAATGCTTTTTAGTTATGATCTACCACCAAACTTTTTTTTTGTTTATATGCTTCTTTGAATGAAAAGAGAAATTGAGAGAAAAAATTAAATGTAAATATTCTAAAACAATCTCTCATTATATTTTGATCAATAAAAGAAAACACAGAAAAGCAAAATTAGCTCATTTATAACAATAATTATTATTATTATTATTAATTTGCAAAAGATGTGGGTCCTAGGTTTGGAGTGTTGATTGTTTATTATTTTGTATTTTCAACTTTTAATATGAATCGATGATTCGTAGAAGGATAATGATTTGGTTTTCTTCTGAAAATACACTAAAAAATCTATCCGCTAATAATTAAATATTCGAAACGCCGTTTCTTTTTTTATTTTTTGGTTCTTGATATGAATATCTAAATAAAGACCCACAATACATATCAAATTAATAACGACACCCAAACCCAATAGAGAAAGTAGAAAAATGATAATGAAATTAAGAGTCTTTGGATAAAAAATAAAGTTGAATTATAAATAAATTATTCTTTATTTTGTTCTTTTATAAAGGTTAAGAAGAAAAAACCCGTCCGAACCGGCTAGTTCAACAGAAAACTGATAAACGGGTCTCTAAGCGGTCAGGTTTTCTTGTTGGACAAGAGATGAAATGAATTGATCACAAACTAACTCAGATCGGTCAATTCAATGGGAAAACTGATGAACCGGTCTCCAGTTGGGTTAGGTTTACTTGTTGGACAAGAGATGAAATGAACCAGTCACAAATCGGTTTAAGCAGGTAACCTCCAGTTGGGATAGGTTATCTAATTTAAACTTTTTGCCTCCTAAAAATACATAAACTTTGGGAAAAGAGAAGAAAGTTTACCGAGAAAGAAAGGAGAGGAAGAGAAAAAACAGAGAGAGAAATGCTAAACAATCCTTGCTATGAAAGAACTTCTGAATATGCTAAAAAATAATCGAAGAAGTATTTTAGTGTGGAAACTAAAAAAGCATAGAAGAAAGATAAAAAGATGATTCAACATTCACGGCTTCACCATGGGGACTTCTTTGTTGTTGAAATTGTACGAGAAAAATTGAGAGAGAGAGGGAGTAGAAACTAGAAGATTAGAAGGCAAGAAGGAAGATAATAGAGAAAATGGGATGAATGAAGTATAGACAAATGAAAGAGAAACTATGAGAGAGAGAGAGAGAGAGAGAGAGAAAACTACAAGATTAGAATGCAAGAAGGAAGATGGTAGAGATAATGGGGTGGATGAAGTATGGACAAACGTTGGACCAAAAAAGAAAAAAAGAAGCAGTATGGACAAATGAAAGAGAAACGAGGAAGGTAAAAGCAATTTAGCTGAGAAAGAGAAATGAAGAATTGTGAAGTGTGCTCTTGGAAGTTTGCTATTTTACTGTACTTATTGACTGTTCGTTGTTTAAGGAAGAAAGAGGAAAGCTGCTCATGTGTCATGGAGAGCAGAATGGGGAGTAGTCACGTGAGAGAGAACAAAGAACAAGAAAGAGAGAGAAAAGTAAAAAAAAAAAAAAAAGATATATACATTAATGAAAGTGTATCAGATTTTTACCTCAAGCATCTAAAAATAACGTAGAAAAATCAAACATTTAAAATAGATATGTATTTTAATAATTTTGATTGGTAAAATTAAACATTTAAGCTGTTGGAAAAAAATTAAACATTGAAACTATTTTTTATAGTTTCTTATATTTTGTTGAGTGATTATTATTTATAAATGTTATTATATTTTGTTATTATTAATTAAATTTTATTATTTTAATATAATTAGTCTGACTCTGGTTGGATTCTAATCCAACCCACTAACTCTTTACCCACTATTTCAAGTGGTTTAGTGGTTTTTTATTTTTTGCCTTTAACAGGATATCAATTCATTTAGTGATTGAGATGTTATTCTCTTGGACTAAGAAGAAAAATAAAATATAAATAAAACAAGTGACTCAATGGGCTATTATAATATTTGTTACTTACCTCAAATATTACAATAAAATTAGGCGAATAACGCAGAAATGCCCTCTAAGTAACTCTTAATTCAAATTATGCACAAAAGTAGCAAATAATAACAGTTCATCCAATCGGTACAAATATATGATATATTAATTTTTAAAAAAAAATTCAAGTCTTAATTCATTATTGCAATTATTTTTTTTGGCCTGACATTATTGCAATTATTGAGGAACCAAAAGGAGGAAAGAAATAAAGTTCACTAACCAAACTTTTTATGAAATGCAGAAAAAATAAATTCTTTCAAGAATAAATATTCAGTTAATATAAATTCATTATAATATGATAAAAGCGTCTAACAGATTTAATGTTAAATATTTTAATATTATAATATTTGATGAAATTAATTTCAAAGCCAATAAAAAATATAATTTGTTTGAAAATATTTCAGGAGCCAGTGAACAAAAAGGAAGATGATCAGAAAATGGTATTTATTTTATTTTTGTAGTTATGTTTTGATATGATTAATCTATAAGATCCAAATGATTAGACATAATTCTTCGATCTTGTCAAAATATGAAAGTTAAGAAACAGCATTCTGCATGATTATACTGTCACAGAGTGAACACACACAAAATCCAATTAATACGAATTTACAGTCACATGGTGAGATCATCTAACAGATTGATTTTGATGTTTAATTTTCAAATGTGCATAATTTTTTCCTGGTAAAAGTTAATTAAAGAATCAACATAACAGAGGTTCTCCAAAGACGATGACTTACGTTATCCCTTCTTATGGTCACCAAGAGCATCTCCTGAGATCTGAATCAACATAACAGGTACCAATTTGTAAATTCCTTTTCGTAAACTAATATCGTCATGTAAATTAAAGAAGTTATATTGTATTATTTACATCTATATTTTTTTTGGAGGCAGAACAATAATTAATGAGAAGCAAAGTAGAAGTATGATTATTAGAATTACATCTAGAAAAAAAAGAGGAAAAAAAGAAAACAGAAAAAATAAACAAAAGTGTAAAATATGAGGCTTTTAAATAAATAAAAAATCAAAATAAAAAAGAAAATAAATTAGTCTTCACTTGAATTTCTATCATTATATGTAATGTAACTCGGTTCTTCAAAGCTCACAAGATTATACTTGGGGAAAAAACCAGAGGAAATCTTATTATTTCTGGTTTTAAACAAAAAACTGTTTTCAATAAATTTCTACACACACGCGCGTACACACGCTTCAACTTGAACTCTGCCCACGTACATTTCCTCATTCCTAGGTCGCTAACGTATGCAAGTTAAAATACCTCATTACATTTAAACAAGAAAATATTCATTAGTGCCTCATTTTAAATGTATTTTTTAACATTTTCCTAATTAAACAATTTTTTGTAATAGTTGATATTCACGGAGCACAAAGAGAAACTCTCAATATTATACGAAATGAGAGGGAAAATGCATTATGCAATGCGTCTCTCGTGTTATAAACATAAAATCCAGTAAAAAAGAACTCATTCTGCTGTCACATACTTTTGCTGCCAATTAATATAAAATCTAAATAATGACATGAAAATTAACAATGCAGAAAGACGATAACTGAAACTAATTAATTACGAGGGAGTACAAGAATATAGTATATATATTTACAACTTTTACTATGAATGGATGATTCGTAGAAGGATGATGATTTGGTTTTTTTTCTGAAAATACACTTAAAAATCTATCTGCTAATAATTAAATATTACCGCTGCTTTTTTTGTTCACTTGATATAAATATCTAACTAAAGACCCACAATAGATACAAAATTAATAACGACACCCAAACCCAATGGAGAAAGTAGAGATATCATAATGAAACTAAGAGTCTTTGGATAAAAAAATGAAGTTAAAAAGATAAAAATAAATTATTCTCTACTCCATCAAGGCAACAATTCATTTGGTGATTGAGATGTGTTATTCCCTTATCATATTCATGGCATCAAATAATAAGAAAAATAAAAGATAAAAAAATAAGTGACTAAATATGTTGTTATGATATCTGTTACTTACCTCAAATATTATAATAAAGTCAGATGAATAATGCAGAAATGTCCACCCAAGTAACTCTCTAATCAAATTAAGAGATGTCCAAGCTGCACAAAAATAGCAAATAACAATTCATCCAATTAGTACAAATATATGATGTATCTTAATTTTTTTAAAAAATATTCAAGTCTTAAAATTCATTATTGCAATTATTGAGGAACCAAAAGAAGGAAAAAAATAAAGTTCACCAACCAAACTTGTTATGAAATTCAGAAATAATAAACTCATTCAAGTATAAATATTCAGTTAATATAAATTTAGCATAACATAACAAAAGCGTCTAATAGATTTGATGTTTAATATTTGGAAGTTATGTTTTGATATAATCATTATGTAAAACAAGACTAATCTCATAACAATCAGTTGTTTCATAAATACAGATTTAATTTAAAACCGAAATAAAAAAAAAGTCAATATTTGAATACGTTAAGTTAAAATTATTTGTTTAGATTGAAAAGCATGTTCAATAACATAATTTCAGTATAATATTAAAGGCAACTAACAAATTCAGGGTCTAATGCACTACTATTTTTTTGTTTGAAAATATTATTTTTCTTCTATTTTTTTTGGCCAAAAATTCTTATTATATTCTGAAAGTTTAGATATATAAGTCGGATTTCAATGAAAATGATAACTCAAAATTAGTCTGACTTTTTTCATTAGTATATATTTTCGAAAATAGGCACACCGTCAAATCCCAAAATCCATCGTCATTAACTCTGGCGATCCGCCTCCACAGGGTTCACTGCCACCACTCTCAGTCACCATCGGAGCCCCTCTAACAATGGGATCCAAAGTCATGAGCATTTTCTCCCTCCCCATCGCCAGATCTCTATGAGCCTGAGACCCCCTCCACCATCGGAATTCAAAGTCGAAGAAGGTGAGGGGAGATGCCGAGAATGGTAGAGAGATCTTCCATTTCCTCTTCTTCGCCCTACTGTTTACATCCTCCATTAGCGTGGACGACGGATCTTATGGGAAATGGTGGATGCCGTCCGCGATATCCGAGGCTGAAGATGAACGCGTGCTGTTCATAAATTTTGTTCAAGTGAAGGTGAACGCATGCTGGAGAAAGTAGAGGGAGGTGAAGAAAGAGAGGGAAACGAGTCGAGTGGTGACTCTGGCCAATCGGAGGAGTGAAGGTTGACTCAAGCTTAATCGGCAGCGAAATTGGAGGAGCAGAAGTTAACTTTGGCCAAGGTTACTGGAGCTTGGAGGACTAGATTTGCTGCTGAGTTATGGTTCTGTTCCTCTAGCTGTTGCTTGAGTTGAGCTATCTTCTTCTTCTTCTTCCTGTTCCAAGGGAGAAAATCTTGATTCCTTGCTTGAAAGTTTTGAGTGGTCAAAAATTTCTGGGTTTTTGTTCATGTTTGCTATTTGGATTTTGTCGGGATTTCATATTACTGTTGCTTTTTTTTTTTGGTTTCTGGAGAAAAATTTGGATATCATCATCTTTGTTTATGTTTTTGCTGATTTTAATGAAATTTATAACAACGGTGGAAGGAGAGAGATTTTTTCGTTTTCTTGGGAATGAGGGATGCTCACCGGTGAAGGGGTGCTCGTCGGCGAAGGAGTAGATGATAGTGAATGACGGTGGATTTTGGGATTTAGAGAGTAGTTGGTAGAAATAAAATCATGATTTCAAAGTATTTTTATAATATATAAAGTAAATATATGAAAGAGTTTGTGTGGTTTTATAAAAAAATGTCCCTGACAAGTACTTTTTTTAGTTGCTACGATTTTACAACTTTAAGGTTGACACCAAAAAAAACAAATCCTAATAACCAATACTCTTTTGTGAAAATTTTCAAAGAAAAAATTACTTTTATTTCTTTAGTAATTCAAATTTGGAGTTTAAATAAGGGTAGAGGGCACCCAACACCCCAACCTATTTTTCAATATAATTTTACTCATTATCTTTTTTTTTAGTGTAATTTTACCTATTTGTAATGGTTCTCTAACGTTTGTTAACATAAATATGTTTTTTTTTAAAAAAAATCTAGTTCTCAAATATGTATTCGAGAAACTTCCTGATCAGGATTTTGGGTTCTCATTACTCATCAAATAAACTTATTTTAAGGTTTTTATATTCCCATTACTCGAATACATACCCAAGCATAGAAGTTTTACGTGATTTTTCTAATGTGTGTTTTATTTTTCAAGAATGGTATATAAATACCAATGTGTGTAATTTTACTGGTCCTCTCGAATATATATTCTAGAACTAGTCTTTTCAAATACATATTTAAGAACTGAACTTCTAAAAAAAAAAACACATTTGTGTTAACAGGCGTTAGATTACCGTTGTAAATGGATAAAATTGCACCCAGAAAGAAGAGATGGTGAGTAAAATTGCACTAACAAAAAAAGATTGGGGTGCTGGGTGCCTTTTTATCCTTTAAATAATGATCAAGGAATATAAACGCGAGGCATATTAAAAACTAATAAATATCTTAATCTAACACGAGCTATATGAACTGCAATAATCTTGCAAAACATGTATTTCTACTATTCCATGCAAAAGAAAAAGAGAAAGAAAAAGAAAACCTATTTGGAAAACAAAATCTTAAAAAAAATTTAAATAATCTAAATTCTTATTTGGATCATTAAATTTGTCAAATTCAAAATCAGGTTACATGACTAAATGAGAACTTTTAAAATTTTATGAAATAACTATAATACCCTTTCATTAGAAATTAAAAGAGATACTAAATTAAAATATTTATTTCACAATTAATACGTTTTAATTCTACATTAACAGTTTTCTGTCTCGACAACTCACAAATAAGATTTTGAATGAAACTTGATCACAATACAATTTTCAAAATTAATAAGTTTAATAATACAATTAACAAGCTTTAATTCTAAATTAACAGCTTTGTCTTCAAAACACACTTGCAATAAATTTTTAAATAAAAGTTGATGACAATACAACTTTAAAAATTAATATGTTTCATTTTATTGTTAACCTATTTTAATTTTAAATTAACAATTTTCTTTTTTCATAATAAAATTATAACAATTCTTTGAATAAAATTTTTTCATAATACAACTTTGAAAATTAAAATGTTTAATTGCTCAATTAACACGTTTCAAGTTTAAATTAATAACCTTTTATCTCTATAACATACTTGTAGGATTAAAGAAGGGAGATTTAATATAAAACTTAGCTCACTGTTGCCTCCCTGATCGATTTTGTGAGTTTACAATGATAGACATCAAGTTTTTCTTGTTAAGAACCGTTGTGCCATGCAGAAATGATAGAAAATCTTCAATTCTCTAGGTTTCTAAAGAAAAGGATATTAGAGTCTTTTTATAAAATTTTATAATTTATTTTTGAATCATATGACCTAATTAGGAATTCAACAAATTTAATAACTCAAATAAAAATTTGTGTTATTTAAGTGTCTTTTAAGAGATTTTCTTTATATATATATATATATATATATATAGATCAGACATAATTCTCCAACAAGTCAGGAATGAAGGAAGGTTAAGAAACACAAAACTTGAATGAGTCAGGACAGATTCTTAAGTTCAGAGAACAGGCAGCGTGCTTAAGAACAACAATGAATCAAAGGACAACAGTGAAACTTGAATAAACACAGGGAGATAAAGACAATGATGGTTTTTTTTTGGGGGGGGGGGGGGGGGGAGGAGCTGAGGAAGTGTCGCGGCTGACTGAGGAAGATAGCGTCAACTTAAACCAACGGCTTTTTAAACGGAAGGATTGGGCATTATTGACAAAGGAGTAAACAATAAGGATTCGATTAAAAATATAATAATAATAACTAGAAGGACCTTATTCAAAATTTAACGAAACTACAAGGACTGTCAAATTAATTTTTTCTATTTCAAAAAACAATAGAGTAAAGAATCTTCAAGTGAATGTTTACCTGTTTGACGGATAGGTGAACTTGAAAATATTTGATGAGAAGCTTGAACAGTAGAGGCCGGTTGAAGAAAATGATTGAAACTGCTGCTAGTACGTACGTATTATGCAAGATTGAAAGTAAATATAAGAAAGAATGAATGAGATCAGGTGAGAAAAAAAAAAGAATCAAACAACTTAGTCTAACCTCTTTAATAATATAAAAATTAAACAAAGTAGAAGTCACCAATTGAACTAACATCTGAATAATACAAATCTAACTAATATAAATTTACTGCCACAAAGCTAGAACATCTAGCAGATTCTTTATGATGTTTCATTTTCTAATATTCAACTTTTCCTGGTAAAAATTAATTTAAGAATCATCATAATAAAGAATCTCCAAGACAATATTTACGTGTAAGATTGAAAGATCACCTTGATGATAAGAGGATAACAAATGATAGAAGAATGTGAATGAAGATAAGAAGGAAGTCTGAACTCTTTTAAGAGAATAGATGATAAGGATTTGTTTTACTTGAGCTCTTTAATTATGGGGACACCAACACTGAAGTTCAAGTAAGCTATATGTTCATTCCTTAATAATCACTGAAGTCGGTTTTGATGCACCCTGCTTTAGCTTTGTTGTATATATTATAAATGCATTATGAGGGCGTACAAGAATATATTAATATACGAAATGAGAGGGAAAATGCATTATGCAATGCGTCTCTCATATTATAAATATAAAATCCAGTAAAAAGAGTTCATTTTGCTGTCACATACTTTTGCTGCCAATTAATATAAAATCTAAATAATGACATGAAAATTAACAATGCAGAAAGACGATAACTGAAACTAATTAATTATGAGGGCGTACAAGAATATATTATATATATTTACAACTTTTACTATGAATCGATGATTCGTAGAAGGATGATGATTTGGTTTTCTTCTGGAAATACACTTAAAAATCTATCCGTTAATAATTAAATATTACCGCTGCTTTTTTGTTCACTTGATATAAATATCTAACTAAAGACCCACAATAGATACAAAATTAATAACGACACCCAAACCCAATGGAGAAAGTAGAGAGATCATAATGAAACTAAGAGTCCTTGGATAAAAAACATGAAGTTAAAAGGATAAAAATAAATTATTCTCTACTCCTTCATCAAGGCAACAATTCATTTGGTGATTGAGATGAGTTATTCCCTTATCATATTCATGGCATCAAATAATAAGAAAAATAAAAGATAAAAAAAAAGTGACTAAATATGTTGTTATGATATATGTTACTTACCTCAAATATTATAATAAAGTCAGGTGAATAATGCAGAAATGCCCACCCAAGTAACTCTCTAATCAAATTAAGAGATGTCCAAGCTGCACAAAAATAGCAAATAACAATTCATCCAATTTGTACAAATATATGATGTATCTTAATTTTTTTTAAAAATATTCAAGTCTTAAAATTTATTATTGCAATTATTGAGGAACCAAAAGAAGGAAAAAATAAAGTTCACTAACCAAACTTGTTATGAAATGTAGAAATAACAAACTCATTCAAGTATAAATATTCAGTTAATATAAATTTAGCATAATATAATAAAAGCGTCTAACAGATTTGATGTTTAATATTTGGAAGTTATGTTTTGATATAATCATTATGTAAAACAAGACTAATCTTATAACTATCAGTTGTTTCATAAATACAGATTTAATTTAAAACCGAAATTTAAAAAAAAAGTCAATCTTTGAATACGTTAAGTTAAAATTGTTTGTTTAGATTGAAAAGCATGTTCAATAACATAAATTCAGTATAATATTAAAGGCAACTAACAAATTGAGGGTCTAATGCACTACTATTTTTTTGTTTCAAAATATTATTTTCTTTTATATTTTTGGGCAAAAAATTCTTTTATATTCTGAAAGTTTAGATATATAAGTTGGATTTCAATGAAAATGAGATAACTCAAAAATAGCCTGACGTTTTTCATTCGTATATATTTTCGAAAATAGGCACACCGTCAAATCCCAAAATCCATCGTCATTAACTCTGGCGATCCGCCTCCACAGGGTTCACTGCCACCACTCTCAGTCACCATCGGAGCCCCTCTAACAATGGGATCCAAAGTCATGAGCATTTTCTCCCTCCCCATCGCCAGATCTCTATGAGCCTGAGACCCCCTCCACCATCGGAATTCAAAGTCGAAGAAGGTGAGGGGAGATGCCGAGAATGGTAGAGAGATCTTCCATTTCCTCTTCTTCGCCCTACTGTTTACATCCTCCATTAGCGTGGACGACGGATCTTATGGGAAATGGTGGATGCCGTCCGCGATATCCGAGGCTGAAGATGAACGCGTGCTGTTCATAAATTTTGTTCAAGTGAAGGTGAACGCATGCTGGAGAAAGTAGAGGGAGGTGAAGAAAGAGAGGGAAACGAGTCGAGTGGTGACTCTGGCCAATCGGAGGAGTGAAGGTTGACTCAAGCTTAATCGGCAGCGAAATTGGAGGAGCAGAAGTTAACTTTGGCCAAGGTTACTGGAGCTTGGAGGACTAGATTTGCTGCTGAGTTATGGTTCTGTTCCTCTAGCTGTTGCTTGAGTTGAGCTATCTTCTTCTTCTTCTTCTTCTTGTTCGAAGGGAGAAAATCTTGATTACTTGCTTGAAAGTTATGAGTGGTCAAAAATTTCTGGAATATAATTCTATAACCTCCGAAAAAATTTCTGGGTTTTTGTTCATGTTTGCTATTTGGATTTGTCGGGATTTCATATTGTTGTTGCTATTTTTTTTTTGGTTTCTGGAGAAAAATTTGGATATCATCATCTTTGTTTATGTTTTTGCTGATTTTAATGAAATTTATAACAACGGTGGAAGGAGAGAGATTTTTCGTTTTTTTGGGAATGAGGGATGCTCACCGGTGAAGGGGTGCTCGTCGGTGAAGGAGTAGATGATAGTCAGTGACGGTGGATTTTGGGATTTAGAAAGTACTCGGTAGAAACAAAATCATTTTAAAGTGATTTTACGGTATATATAAAATATTTTACGGTATATATAAAATAAACATGTGAAAGAGTTTGTTTGTTTTTATAAAAAATATTTCTGGTAAATACTTTTTTGGTTGTTACGATTTTACAACTTTCAGGTTAGCACCAAAAAAAAATCCTATAACCAATACTCTTTTGTGAAAATTTTCGAAGAAAAAACTACTTTTATTTCTTTAGTAATTCAAATTTGGAGTTTAAATAAGAATAAAGGGGATTTTAGTGTAATTTTATTTATTATCTTTTTTTTGGGGTGTAATTTTACCCATTTGCAAAGATCCTCTAACGTCTGTTAACAGTAACATGTTTTTTTTTTTTTTAAAAATCCAGTTCTTGAATATGTATTCGAGAAACCAGTAAAATCATACACATTAGTATTTAGATACCATTCCTGATCAGGATTTTGGGTTCTCATTACTCATCAAATAAACTTATTTTAAGGTTTTCATATTCCCATATTCCTCTTCGAGCTCTCACAATTCCCTCTTCTTCGTCATTTTGTTCTTGCGACACATGGGAGTACTCAAATACATACCCGAGCATACTCGAGCACAGAAGTTCTACGTGATTTTTCCAATGTGTATTTTCTTTTTCAAGAATGGTATCTAAATACCAATGTGTGTAATTTTACTAGTCTTTTCGAATATATATTCCAAAACTAGTTTTTTCGAATGTATATTCAAGAACTGAACTTTGTTTTAAAAAAAAACATGTTTGTGTTAACAGACGTTAGATGACTGTTGTAAATAGGTAAAATTGCATCCAAAAAGAAGAGATGGAGAGTAAAATTACATTAACAAAAAAAGATTGGGGTGTTGGATGCTCCTAAACAAAAAGGTTGGGGTGCTGGGTGCCTTTTTACCCTTTAAATAATGATCAAGGAATATAAACACGTGACTAATAAATATCTTAATCTAACACAAGCTATATGTACTGCAGTAACCTTGCAAAACATGTATTTCTACTATTCCATGCAAAAAAAAAAATCTATTTGGAAGACAAAATCTTTAAAAAAAACATTTAAATAATCTGAATTCTTATTTGGATCATTAAATTTGTCAAATTCACAATCAGGTTACATGACTAAATGAGAACTTTTAAAATTTTATGAAATAACTATAATACCCTTTCATTAGAAATTAAAAGAGATACTAAATTAAAATATTTTATTTCACAATTAACGCGTTTTAATTCTACATTAACAGTTTTCTGTCTCGACAACACACAATAAGTTTTTGAATGAAACTTGATCACAATACAATCTTAAAAATTAATAAGTTTAATAATACAGTTAACAAGCTTTAATTCTAAATTAACAGCTTTGTCTTCAAAACACACTTGCAATAAATTTTTAAATAAAAGTTGATGACAATACAATCTTAAAATTTAACATGTTCCATTTTATTGTTAACCTATTTTAATTTTAAATTAACAACTTTCTTTTTTCATAATACAATTATAACAATTTTTTGAATAAAATTCTATCATAATACAACTTTGAAAATTAAAATGTTTAATTGCTCAATTAACATGTTTCAAGTCTAAATTAATAACCTTTTATCTCTATAACATACTTGTAGGATTAAAGAAGGGAGATTCAATAAAAAAACTTAGCTCATTGTTGTCTCCCTAATCGATTTTGTGACTTTATAATGATAGACATCAAGTTTTTCTTGTTAAGAACCGTTGTGCCATGCAGAAATGATAGAAAATTTTCACTTCTCTAGGTTTCTAAAGAAAAGGACATTAGAGTCTTTTTATAAAATTTTATAATTTATTTTTGAATCATACTACCTCTGGTCCTAATTATAAGACCCAGTTGACTAATTTGAAGAGATTAAAGAAGTAAGTTAAGTTAGTTATTTGTAACAAATAAGTGTTGTCATTCCTAAAATATCCTTACTAATTAAGTGTGTTGGTTAGAACTATCATTATTAGAAGGATTATCTTGGAAAAAAGATACATAAATATGAGAGACAAAATGGATTGGGGTCTTATAATTAGGACCAAACTAAAAGTCAAATGGGGTCTTATATTAAGGACCAGAGGTAGTATGACCTAGTTAGGAATTCAACAAATTTAATAACTCAAATAAAAATTTGTGTTATTTAAGTGTCTTTTTAAGAGATTTTCTTTACATATATATATATATATATAGATCAGACATAATTCTCCAACAAGTCAGGAAGGAAGGAAGGTTAAGAAACATAAAACTTGAATGAGTCAGGATCATGGAAAAAAAAATCGGATCAAACCGGCCGGTTGAACCGGAAAACCGGCCAAATGTCCGGTCTGATTTAACTTAAAAACCAGCTTTCAACCGAACCGGAACAAACCGGAATGAACCGGAATAAACCGATAAAAATCGTGCAAATCGTTGGTTGGGCAGGTTGGCCGGTTATTATTTTTCACTTCCTTCTTCTTCTTACCGTTCACCGAACATGGATGACTCGCCGGCCGAAGACCATGAAAACTGCAATGGCAGAACCAGAGGAGATCACAGAGAGAGACAAAACTTTGTTTGGAAGTCCGTTGTGTGCCACTCTGAAGCATCAGACTTGTTTTGCTTGTAGAGGATCAGAAGAGAAGGAGAAAGATGAAACGCAGAGGAAGATCGGTAAATAAGAAGTGAGGAACACAAACAGATTTGATAGTGTTGCGTGTTCAAGCTTCCAAGCCTCCTCTGCTTGTTCATTGTCCAAGGAAGAAAGAAAAAATAAAAAGCTGCTTTGCGCATTACGAAGAGGGGCTACTCATGGGGTCACGTGGGAGAGAAGAAAGGGGAAGGAAAAAAGGATAAGAAAATTAGAAAGCAAACAAAACAAACAATAGAATCTTTATTCAGTCAAAAGAAAAAAAAGAATAAAAAGGAAAAAAGTCATATATATAAATTATTTCAAATATAATTATCAATTCAAAGATTAAATATTATTTTTTATCATTAAAATATAAATATTTACACCTATTTTAACTAAATTATATTATTTTAATTATTACCGGTCTGACCACGGTTTAACCCGATCTGAACCATTAACCCTTGAACCAGTATCTAGACTGGTTCAGTGTCTGGTCCGGTTTTTTGTTCCTTGGTCAGGATAGATTCTTAAGTTCAGAGAACAGGCAGCTTGCTTAAGAACAACAATGAATCAAAGGACAACAGTGAAACTTGAATAAACGCAGGGAGATAAAGACAATGATGGTTTTTTTTTTTGGTGGGGGGGGGGGGAGCTGAGGAAGTGTTGCGGCTGACTGAGGAAGATAGCGTCAACTTAAACCAACGGCCTTTTAAACGGAAGGATTGGGCATTATTGACAAAGGAGTAAACAATAAGGATTCGATTAAAAATATAATAATAATAACTAGAAGGACCTTATTCAAAATTTAACGAAACTACAAGGACTGTCAAATTAATTTTTTCTATTTCAAAAAACAATATAGTAAAGAATCTTCAAGTGCATGTTTACCTGTTTGACGGATAGGTGAACTTGAAGATATTTGATGAGAAGCTTGAACAGTAGAGGCTGGTTGAAGAAAATGATTGAAACTGCTGCTAGTACGTACGTATCATGCAAGATTGAAAGTAAATATAAGAAAGAATGAATGAGATCAGGTGAAAAAAAATGAATCAAACAACTTAGTCTAAACTCTTTAATAATATAAAAATTAAACAAAGTAGAAGTCACCAATTGAACTAACATCTGAATAATACAAATCTAACTAATATAAATTTACTGCCACAAAGCTAGAACATCTAGCAGATTCTTTATGATGTTTCATTTTCTAATATTCAACTTTTCCTGATAAAAATTAATTTAAGAATCATCATAATAAAGAATCTCCAAGACAATATTTACGTGTAAGATTGAAAGATCACCTTGATGATGAGAGGGCAACAAATGATAGAAGAATGTGAATGAAGATAAGAAGGAAGTCTGAACTCTTTTAAGAGAATAGATGATAAGGATTTGTTCTTTACTTAAGTTCTTTAATTATGGGGACGCCAACACTGAAGTTCAAGTAAGCTATATGTTCATTCCTTAATAATCACTTAAATCAGTTTTGATGCACCCTGCTTTAGCTTTGTTGTATATATTAAATATATAATCCTATAATCCAGGTTTCTTTTATGCTGTCATTTCCTTGAAGACGAAGAAAATGAAAGTACTCCCTTCTTTCTTTGGGCCCCAGTATAATAGTTATTTCAATTTTAATTTACTATAGAGAAGAAAGATGTGATCCAAGCCACAAACAATCAAGTTATTCCCTACGTAGTACTTTATAATTCATATTTAATAAATGTTCAATAGGAAGTACTATAAAGGGAACTTCTATGCCAAAGACAAAGGACAACTATATAACTCATAGCGCATATATATGTATGTGTGAGTGTGTGCACACATTCATTTGTATCTGAGAAACAAAACAAAAGTAGAGCATAATAAAGGAAGTCACAGAACTGGATGAGCAAGAAGAAAGTCTGGTTTCTAAAATCAAAATGAAAAAGAAAAGCACCAGTCAACTTCCAAAATAAGTCACTACTTTGATTGGAGTCAAAAAGAAAAAAGGTGATGTAATTACAGATGCTTGAACATATTTGTACTTAAAGAAAAAGATGGATTGATTCAAGGAAAAAGCTTGCAATACAACAAAATTGTGCTTATTTGATTATAATATAATTTGGAAAAGAGCAATGGTTGAAGAGTTTCTCTGAGAAACCATTTGGATCTGAGGCATCTTACTGAAGAAAGGAACATGCCTGATCTAGATAAATAGTTGAATATAAGAGAATAATATTCTTATGGTGAAAAATTAGAATGGTTTCTAGTGAAGGTAAAGCAGCAATTTAGTAGCTTGAAACCACTCTATAAATCAAGCGGGTGAACCTATATTCTGTGCTAGACAAACCAAAAACTAAAAGAACCAGTTATGACTTTATTCTTGAATAAAACAGCATGAACAAAGCTTGAATGGAGAACACATTGCAAATATGCAAACAAGGTAGTTAGAAGCTAACCATGACAACTCTTGTCTTCTAAATATATATGGATCCATAATTCCAGTAGACGGACCCAGCAGGAGCTCAAAGTTGTTGGCCAAATGATAGGCTGTTGTCGCAAGACAATCAGCACATTCCAGTCTGGATATTCCTTGGTCTCTAGCAATTGGAATACTTGATGCTTGAATATTCCCTTCTCTGCTTCTTCCATCAGCAAGTATAAACAAGCATGACTCTTTTGAATCTGATTTCACCACAACAACCAACATATTAGTCCAAGGCCATCTTTTGACTTTCCTGCCACCGGAATTAGGTTGCCATTCCTACCAATCAGAACAAATAAATGAGGGTTCAGTAAATTTCGTTGCCATCTCGCAATCTCTCAATGCATGAATGAGTGCTTCCTCCCCACTACACTCAAAAGGACACACAATATTAGTATTTATCCCTCATTTTGTTGAGTCAGTTCGTAGGAAGCCTCTCATGGTATACTTGCCAAAAGAAAAATTTAACATTTTCAGGCGGGTGCCACCTCCAGAGTGTTATAAGCTGATTTCACACTAAAACATCCGAAAGAATATGTCCTCTTCTTGGTTACAGGGCAGCTTCACCGTTCTAATCCTGTCAATCACCCATAAAGGTACGAATTTTCTCCATTCTTGTAAATTCCAAATGAGATGTTCATTTGGAGCAATCAGCTGGATTAAAGGCACATCTAGCGGTGCTCACAAGTCCACCCAAAATCCAGTAACAGTACTCCAGCACAAAAATCTTCCCAAACAGCAATAGTACCTTCCCACCAGTATCAATTATGACTTTAAAACCGACACTTAAATTAAGTAGCCTTTCTCTTCATCTAGAGACTTATAAAGTATAAACCATCGACAATATATTTCTTTCTTCTCTTGCAAATGTCAATGCACGACTCAAAACCAGATACTAAATAGGATTTCAATTCAGTAAATATCAGTAACTTGTTTGTCCACTAAATATTATATTAAAGGATAACAAGCTAGTTAATTACAGTTGTTGCTGACCTTGATGGTTTAGAGGGTTGGGCATTAGTGCCTGAGCTAGCATTCCTAACTAAGACATCCCGTTTTCTGCACTTAATCTCCGCCACTCGTAGAATCAATGAAACAGGGCGTGCCACACCTCTTGTCTCTTGGCATTCAGAAGCCTTCCGTCGTCACTGGATCAGAGAGATCTCCATCCGAATGGCGGGAGAACATCGAAGATTGAGCGCAACAACGGTGTCGTTTGGTTCCAAGCGCGAGGTCGAGGGGTGGCAGAATCTACCTTGCAGCTGGATGAGGATGGACCTTTCAGCATCGGTGGAACAGACATAGCTCATAGCCTCCAACAAGACCATGATTGCTTTGCTTTACCATTGGCAGAGCAAAGATGGCACGAAGGGAGGATGGGAAAAATACTCTGAGTGCGTTTGGAACAGTTCATGAATAGATTATAAGTAGTTTTTTAATAATAATTTATGAAATAAAAGATAACTATATATAATATATAAGGGGAGTTTTATTTCTATTTACGTAAAATGAGTTTATGGGAAATTTTCACCGTTGTGCTAAATAAACCCTTAGTTTTTCCTTAACAAATTTTAGAGTTGCAGTAATATTTTTTTGGGTATAAGAGTAGTGGATAGGTGAAGAGTAGAAATTCAAGAGTTCAATTTTTTATTCAAAAAAATAGAAGAGTATGATTATAAGATTTTAATAAATAAAATACGTAAAATAAAAGAGTAAAAAAATTACAAGTGAAAGAGTAAAAAAAAAAATTAAAACTTTTATTTTAAATTGAACTCATCGAAGTTTTTTATTTTCCTGCCTTCCCTCCATTTATCTCATCTTAAACTGATTTATGACTTGACGGTTTTATCTGTTTATAAACAGGCCTGGCCTGGCAACAACGTTAAATAAACATAAAACTACAATTTCAAAAGTAATCCTATCTGAAAAAGAAATTGTAAAGGCTCTCCACATATGTCAGACATACATGACCTTCCTAGCGGTATATTTACTGGGTCAAGCCGGGCCAAGATTTAGATCCATTCACTCATATTTATTAGATCCAATTATCCGATTAAATCTTGTCATGTATACTTTTCTTAATAACACAGTTTGGATAGACAACATTTTAAAATTCTATCAGACAGTTATTAATAATAATATTTTCTGTCTATGATGAAAATTTAATATTATCAGCAAGAATCATTTTTTATAAATAAAATTGTGGTCTCATATTTTACACAAAGTCTACAGTAAATCGTATTACTTATAAGATATAGATAATTTCATTTTTTTAATACATTTTACATAGCATAATATAAAATAATTAAAAAAGATGTTCGGACAGTGAGATTATGGATTTGCAATCTGAATATGGTTTACAAATGAGAACAGTGAGATTAGCTCGTTGGCCCAAAAAAAAAAAAAGGACAGTGAGATTAACATTGAGGGTTTGATGTTCGGACTTATTTATAATACTGCCATCACCCCCATGGCGCGCTCAAAAGCTGCCAACCCACTGTCTTCGCTTTTTACTTGGTCAGCACATATTCCTTCTTGCCGCTTCCTCACCCAAAAAGCTAAATTGCCAATTATAATCCATATATTTATTTTTTTTCCAAATAAATAAAAGATGTTCATATGATATTAATTGTAAAATTGTAGTGATAATTAATTCTGGTACCACGTTATTATTAAATTTGAAGAATTTATCATTTAAATCGGGTAAAAATACATATTTAATTTTCTAACTTCATATGAAATTTTAATTTAATCTTTTAATTTTATAAAATATCTTTTCAGTTTTTTAATTGTAACACCATTAATCTTAAACGATAATATTTTGTGTCAATCATTATGACTTTTAAACAACAAACTTATTATATTAGTATTTAAAATATTTTTTAAACATGTCAAATTTCACTGTCAATATTTTTTTATGATATTAGAGTTAGATGATTGCAAAAGACACATCATAAAATTAAGAAATAAAAAGATAATTTGAATTTCATCACTTCTCAATTTCCCATGCCTCTTTACCCTTTCTCAAATGTTCCCTTTTCATTTTTGAATTTATATTATTGTTTAATTTTATTTTTTCATCCCAACCAAACTTAGGAATGATTTTAATTTTGTAAAGGAAAATAGTTATGCTGCCACATTTCATTATTCTGAATATGAGATTCAGCCAAACATTCGGGCCTTATATGTCATTTTCACGAAAAACAGATATCGAAGCAACTGTCCCATAAGGCAGCTAGAAGCAAAAAGGACTTCCCGATTCGCGCATTTTGACATCACAGTTTATAAGTTATAATCCTTGCAATTCATTTAATGCCCATTAACTCTCTTTTCCTAATTCACACTTCTCAAGGTTTTTCAATGATCATCATTTTATTATTGGCATTTCGTTTTGCGGCTTCCTTCAAATTAAATAATATTATAAATTAATCAAGCTACAGTAACAATTTAAAATCAAATAATAATATTTTACCTAATATTTATCTAACATATTAATTCTGTTGGTAATTAAGAATTATTAAAATTTTTAATTATTATACTCCCTCCGTTCATTATTATAAGAGATATTTGATGTTTATGGCATGTTCTCATATATAAGAGACACTTAAAAGTTGTCTCTATTTTTTTGTATTGATTTCCTATTTTACCCCTATTTATTTTGTTTCCAACTCATACTCTCTCTTCCTCCCACTTCTCTTTCTTTTAATAATTTAATTGTCCTCTCTCATACTCTCTCTCCTTATTAATAGGGTAATTGTTGGAAAAAATATTATACTTTTTACACATTAATTGTCCTCAATTAATTTTAACTGTTTTTTTTATCAATGTAATTTGATTATTTGTCTCTTATAATAAGAAATAAAGGGAGTACTAGCTACCATGTGACCTGTGGTGAATTGCCAGGCTTTGAACTATATGGTATGATGCTAAAGTTGGCATCCAACAAAGATTTTTCGATGTTATAAATTTTTAGGAGATATGCTATATTCAATAGTTCGACAATAGAAACAATTCATTAGTTCATCTTTTTTGCATTTCATGTTACATGTATTTTTAGTATTTCTCCTTGAATTGTAATATTTCTTGTAGGATTTTTATTTTCTTATTTATATACATATAAGTTTTGGTTACAGAGCAATAATATCATAATTTTGAAAATATCATATGTTTTATAAATATTAAACATTATTTCAAATAATAATAATTTTGAGAAACTCCTTTGCTTCTTATAAAATTAATGAATATAACCAATAATTTATAATAAAATATAAAATAAGGGAACAATCAATTTGTATTTAACTATAATTAAACAAAAGACGTGTTATGACTGGTTAGCATAATAGTTGGCTTTATTAAATCATGAATTCCAAAATATTAAGGAGGCAAATCTGAGTTCTGTTTATGAAATAATTTCTCCGGTCATAAATATATAATCTAGTTTATAGTACAATTTGTACTATATACTAGATATTATATTTAGGATGGAAGGTAGTATGTATTAAACTAATATTAAATTAGTTGTGCATAGAAACTGACAGGTGAAGATTTGTCACCTTGATAGATATAACATCATTTTGGCAGGTAATTTAACAAAGTCCTCTCATTTTATGGAGGTAAATATTTGCATCCTTATCAGCCTCCGCTGTTTATCACTGAAATAAAATGGATATTGATTGAGGGGTTTAGGTTGTAATCTTGAAGGTTTCTCTCTCTTTTTATGGAGGTAAATATTTTGCATTGTTGCCAGTTCAAACTCAGAGTCGTTCTTTACAATGCAGATGCTAGCAACACTCTGTGGCCCGAATTTGAGATCATTATTGAAGACGAAAGTGATAACAATAACCCTGACATTTCTGAGGGCAATGCTTCAACTAGTTCTTTGATATCAAAGAACGGAATTGACGACACAATGAATTCGAGAACTTTCAGGTATTGCCCCAAATTCACCTGTCATTGACGGTATAGTTTATATGCAGCTATGTTGTTTGCTAAGTTTTTTTTTTTTTGCCTGTAAACAGGGTGATGATGACAAAAAGAGTTGGGTCTGCGTCCAGGAGCGTATTAATTCAGCCCCTGAACATTGAGGTGATTATTGCTTGACTGGTTGAAATTCTGTTGGATAATTGTGCTTCCAGCACCGCAGAAATGTCTGGCAAACAGGTTATACTGGGTCTTGGTGTGACCGATAAGCCTGAAAAAGAGTTCCCCCCCCCCCCCCCACCTGACTGGTCTATCCTAGCATGTATGATACTTGTATTGTGAACAGAGTGATGGTTGTGACTATGCTGCAATACATTATCTGACTATTGTTCACATGCATGTTCGGGTCACAGTGTTAGAAACTTGGATTACCCAATTTAAAATGTCTCCACCTGTCAATACCACATGTAGTGGCAATAAAAGGTTTGATGACAAACGTGGATGTGTTTTACCCGTCTTAGAAAAATTTGGCGAGTCTTGCCCCTTTTCATTGTAATACCCTTTTTTTATTGCATTTTTAATGGCTTATTTATTCTGGTGACCACAGGTATTATCGAAATACTAATGCAAGGCCCATATGGCCTGTTTCAAGCGGTCGACCGTCTAAAGCTGATATCCCTAAATGCAATTACTGTGGTGGTTCAACGTGTTGTGAGTTTCAGGTAAGATTTTTGAGGATTCATTGATAGAAAGTCAATGAATATAGTCCTTAGGTCCTTATTTGATCAACTTAGATAGATCAAGAGAGTTAAATAAATTAGTTAATTAAAACAAATGTGATTTAATCTTCCTTATAATATCCTGGAGGTATATTATATTATAGGGAAAACCATATTAGAGGCACTTATACTTTTTTTCAATTTTCAATTTGGTACCTATGTATTTTTTGTTCTTAACTAAATCTTTATTTTTTCTCTATTAACATCATTAATCCTTATGTAGAGACTAAAAATATCAATAGAACAAAGTTATAAGAGCTAATGTTGCTAAAAAGATAAAATTAAATGTTTAATTAAAGAGAAAAAAACATAGGTACCAAATTAAAAATTGAGAGAAAGTATAAGTACCTTCAATATGGTTTTCCCTATATTATATATCAAGTAAATTAGTTTGGAGAAAAATAATAAATATAAAAAAAATAGATTAAGATTTTATATGTAAGACCAAGACTAACTCTCAAGTTAGCTCCTGTATTGAGGACGGAAGGAGTACTATTTGTTATTCTTGTTCTAGTAGTTACAGATTTAAAATGTCGTTGGTGCCAGATTCTGCCACAGCTACTCTATTATTTAGGTGTCGACAATGAAGTGGACTATAGATTGGGCATCAATTGTTGTGTACACGTGTGAAGCATCCTGTGACTCAGGTGTGGCTTACAAAGAAGAATATGCTTGGGTTCAACTTTACCAACCTTCCACCACCTGACCTCGCTGTTGAAATATCTATTTTTCCATTTTTTTTAATAGAGGAAGTATGAGATAGAAATATAGTAACGTAGCATCAAAAGAAAATTTTGTATTATAATAGGATATTGATTTTGTTATTGAGAATATTCAATTTTGGTTCATATTTATTCTGATAATCACTGCTCATGATAACATTGGTTTGAAGTTCTCTACAGCTTATATCTATCTTGAATCCCATTTGGTTTACTGTAAAGGTGGGGTAATCATGTGATGATAATTATGCTTAAAATAGCAGCTTTAGATTAGATGTGCTCAGGTAGAAAGGGAATTTTTTAAAAGATAATTTTTATCAGCTAAACTTGTAATTAGAATACAGTTGGTTAAAATATACTATGTCCGGTTGTTAATATAAGATTCAATAGATTAAGATAGTTAATAAATTACAAATATATATTTATTTACCATTTTTTTCTGCTTATCATTTTTATAAATTTACATATAATTTAATAATACATATAAGTATAATAAAAGGATCAAGTAATAATGTAATATATATTATAATTAAGTAATTTAGTTATTTTTTTAATTTTTTTAAATTAGTTATTTAGATCTTATATTAAGGGTTGAATGAAGTATTAGTTGATCATATAACAGCATTTGCAGAGTCAAAGCATGGATATAGAAAGAATCAAAGAAAGCTAGGTTTTGTATGCTAAAGCAATGGATATGTTAAAATGTTTATGCTATATTAATTATACACTTGTAATTTCTTTTTCAAAGCATGGATATAGAAAGAATCAAAGAAAGCTAGGTTTTGTATGCTAAAGCAATGGATATGTTAAAATGTTTATGCTATATTAATTATACACTTGTAATTTCTTTTTTTTTTTTAGGCACCGAATTATATACATGGAATTTATTTCATACTTTATGTAGATATTATTTTTCAGCTACCTTGTACATAGGGAAAATGACATATAAAGAAGTTTGAAAATATGAAATGCCAATTTGGGAAGCTAAGAAAATGTAATGACAGAGAAGGAAATTTTTTTCAAATTAGAATTTTGAAATTTAGTAAAATGATAAAAATACCCTTTGTTTTTATTTTTTTTAAAAAAACCCAATCCCTCACCGGTGGTCGGCGGCCGGCAGCCGCTGCCAGCCACCGGCCACCTGTGTGGTGACTGCCGGTGGAGTTTGCTTGTAATAGTTCTTTTTTTTTTTTCATGGGAGAATATTGCAAGAAGTGGTAGGGGTGGGATTTGATCCCATAACCCCTTGGCCCAAACAAAAAGATAAATGACCATTGGACCATCAAAGATTTCTTAATTTTATAATGCAAATAAAAATATAATTTGACTCTTTTACTGTGACTCCAACCTGTGACAACAATTTACCTGAGGATGACAAGTCTTAATTGAGAAATAACAAGTCTAAATTTGATATTAACAAAGCAACTTTTTCTGATACATAAGAAGTAGCATATACATTAATGAAAAATAACCATAATTTATTTGAAAATGACACGTCTTTATTAAAAAATGACAAGTCTAAACTTGAGATTAACAATGTGTCTTTTGCTGATACATTACAAGAAATAACATGTACATTAATTAAAAATGACCATAATTTATTTGAAAATGACACGTTTTTAGTAGAAAATGACAACAATTTATTTGGGAATATACATGTTATTTCTTGTTATGTATCAGGAAAAGACACATTGTTAGTCTCAAATTTAGATTTGTCATTTTGTAGTAAAGACTTACATTTTCAAATAAATTATGGTCATTTTTAATTAATGTACATGCTAGTTTTTGTTATGTATCAGGAAAAGACACATTGTTAATCTCACGTTTAAACTTGTCATTTTTCAGTAAAGATGTGTCATTTTCAAATAAATTGTCATTTTTAATTTATGTGCATGCTAAACTTATATTTTTATTTGCATCATAAGGTTAAAAAGTCTTTGATGGTCCAATGGTCATCTGCATTTTTGTTGCCCCAAATGGCCAAGGGGTTATGGGATCAGATCCCACCCCCACCACTTCTTGCTGTTACAAACAAACTCCACCTGCAACCACCACACCGGTGGCCGGCGCCCAGTTGCCGGCTGTGACTGTCGGCTGCCGACCACAAATGAGGGGCTGAGTTTTTTTTTTAAAAAAAACAAAGGGTATTTTTGTCATTTCACTGAATTTCAAAAAACAATTTTAGAAGGACTTCCCTCTCTGTCGTTACATTTCCTTAGCTTCCCAAATTGAAATTTCAGATATTTTACCTTCTTTATCTGTTATTTTCCCTTATACATATGCGTGCAGTTTAAAATATTATTCCTTATAATATTGGCTTTTCTATTATAAAAGTAGGCACATGCACATGTCCGAGGTACATCATGCAACTCAAGTAAGTTGATGTTATGAACAATACAAATTTCTTGTTTAAATTATAAATTTTGTTTTTATTGATCTGTCATTTTAGACGCGACATTGATTATTATAGTAGTATTTTTAATAATACACTTATATTTGATTAATTTATTTTCTTAGTCACATTTATAAGACAAAGTTATATATTCGTAAGTAGTAGAAACTTGTTTATAATTAATTTTCTTATTTAGAATCAATGTGTAGTTCTCCAAATCTTTTATAAATGATCAAATGATTAAAACCGGGGATCGATGAGATTAAAAAAAAACAATAAATACATGGAAGTAATTAAACCTATCATACTATGCAAGTAATAAGTAATTGAAATTGAGTTCAATCAAAAGGGCTAACTCTCTCATTGTGCTAAATTAATATTTGAGTTTTAAAAGATGTGCTCAACTTCTAAGTAAGCAAAATCTCTAAAAAGTTAATAATACCTCCTGTCCTTATAGTAATAGAGTTAGATAACTAATTTAATGATATTAAGAAAATTAGTTAAGTTAGTTATTTGTCACAAATGTGTGTTGATTTCTCTAAACTATTCCTCCGGTCCTGAATATAAAACAACTTTGCAATGTATCTCTGATCTTGTGTATTAAAATACTCTTTAATGGGAATCTTTTATAATCAATATGAATATTTTAAGAAGAATGCGAGATAAAGTAAGCTGAATTCTTATATTTAACACTAAATCTAACTCATAACTAGTGACTAGAGATAGTAGTTAAGAACATGCTAATTCTAATGCAGAATATTTTTACTATTCGGATTAAAAAAGGGAAAGGAAGAAAGAGTTAGTACAAGTAAATTGCTTTGTTCCTTCATCCTTCTGAAGGCTACCAAAACATTGAAATATAAATAACGATTGCAAAGTTATCAATTATAATTATATTTGAGAAAGATTATATGAAGCAGAAGATAAAATATAGCATTTATATCAATAAATACATACTTCCACATTAGGTTATCACCAATTTGACATTAAAATTAATATTAATTATTGTAAGTTCTGCGCATTTATGAACAATAAGTTATATTATGGATAAAACTTAGATCCCTTTGCTCATATTTATTAGATCCAATTCTCTAATTAAATCTCGACATGTATACTTTGCTTAATAACAAAGTTTGGATAGATAACATTTTTAAACTCTATTAGACTGTTATTAATAATAAAAGTCCTTATGTTTATATACTCTTTTGGTCCTTAATATATGACCTAATTGTTAAGTTAATTTTGACCTTAAATATAAGATCTATTTCTTATACTTATCAATTTTTTTTCTAAATTACTCCTATTGATACTCTCTTAATTATAATCAATTAGAAGAAGGAGAGGATATAAAGGAAGATGATTATGATGTTTTAGGAAAAACATGTTATATTTCTTATAATTAATTAACTTACCTAACTTCCTTAATATAATCAAATTAGTTAAATAGATCTTATATTAATGATAGAAGGAGTATTATTTAGTATGTATGATTTATAAATAATATAACTTAGTAATATTTTTTAAATTATATAGATTAATAAATTGATTAATATCAATGGATATATATTTAAATTCATATTTTTGTCGAGCAAGTCACTGCTAATGTCACACTTCAGCCTGCAAACATTTTAGTGTTCGCCAACTCAAAAAAAAAAAATCATATTCTTATTTATCAGTGAGTCCATATATATATATATATATATATAACATAAAGATTCTACAATAAATCACTTTACTTATAAATAACTTTATTTTTTTATACATTTTATATCTCATAATATAAAATAAAAAAAAAGATTAATGAAATGTGTAATATGGAATTATGGATTTGCAATCTGAATATGGTTTATAACAGTGAGATTAACTTGTTGGCCAAAAAAAAAAACAGTTAGATTAACATTGAGGGCTTGATGTTCCCGCTTATTTACAATATTGCCATCAGCCCCACAGAGCGCTCAAAAGCGGCCAACCCACGGTCTTCGCTTTTCACTTGGTGGCTTTTTTACCAATATATGATAAACAGTAAAATTATATACCAAAATACTACACTTTTGAAACTATTTATTAATATGCTGCATTTAAAATCGTTCTTGGGAAGGACGATTTTAAAATTACACACAAGTCGTTCTTGGCATGAACGATTTCAGAAATCGTTCACGCCAAGAACGATTTTACTTTTTTCTGTTCACTCTTTCACATACGAATCTCTGCTAATTTTACATGCAAAAATAAGAATCCTTGACAATGCTCCCATGAGGCTACAATGTCTATATTGGATTAAAATTTAAAAATCCCTATTTTTTTAATTTTTTAAATAGAGCTTGATAAAATTTTCTGTCATTTCACTCTTCTTTTTATTTTTCTCATACCAAACAATATGTAACCAAAAAAAATTATGCTTTGATTGTAAATTTTTAATTGTAGCAATTAAGTTACAGGACTAAATTATTATTATTATTACTATTTTGGTCACAGGCATAAAAGGTTCATGCCCAATACTTGATTTCTTATCAAATCGAACAAATGCTACACGACAGGCCTTTTTATCAAAATACTACAAAAAGTAAAATTATAAACTAATATGCTGTATTTTTAAAAGTATTTACTAATATGCTACACTTAAAATCGTTCTTGGTAAGAACAATTTTCAAATTACACACAAGTCGTTCTTGGTGTAAACGATTTTAGAAATCGTTCTTGGCGTAAACATTTATTAAATGAAGAAGTCGTTCAGCAGATAAATGACTTTAAAAATTATTCACCTGAAGAACGATTTTAAGTGTAGCATATTAGTAAATACTTTTAAAAGTGCAACATATTAGTATATAATTTTACTCTTTGTAGTATTTTGGTAAAAAACGCCAGTTGTGTGGCATTTGTTCGGTTTGACGAGAAATCAAGTATTGAGCATGGACCTTTTATGCCTGTGACCAAAATAATAATAATAATAATAATTTAGTCCTACAATTTAATTGCTACAATTAAAAATTTACAATCAAAGCATAATTTTTTTTTGTTACGTATTGTTTGGTATGAGAAAAATAAAAAGAAGAGGAAATGACAGAAAATTTTATCAAGCTCTATTTAAAAAATTAAAAAAATAGGGATTTTTAAATTTTAATCCAATATAGACGTTGTAGCCTCATGGGAGCATTGTCAAGGATTCTTATTTTTGCATGTAAAATTAGCAGAGATTCGTATGTGAAAGAGTGAACAGAAAAAAGTAAAATCGTTCTTGGTGTGAACGATTTCAGAAATTGTTCACGCCAAGAACGATTTATGTGTAATTTTAAAATCGTTCTTGCCAAGAACGATTTTAAGTGCAGCATATTGGTAAATAGTTTCAAAAGTGCAGCATTTTGGTATATAGTTTCTATTTAAAAAATTTAAAAAATTGGGATTTTCAAATTTTAATCCAATATAGACGTTGTAACCTCATGGGAGCATTGTCAAGGATTCTTATTTTTGCATTTAAAATTGGCAGAGAATCGTATGTGAGAGAGTGAACAGGAAAAAGTAAAATCGTTCTTGACGTGAACGATTTCTGAAATCGTTCAGAAATCGTTCACGCCAAGAACGACTTGTATGTAATTTTAAAATCGTTCTTGCAAAGAACGATTTTAAGTGCAGCATATTGGTAAATAGTTTCAAAAGTGCAGCATTTTGGTATATAGTTTTACTGTTTATCGTATATTGGTAAAAAAGCCTCACTTGGTCAGCATATATTCCCTCTTGTTGCTTTCCCACCCAATAAAGCTAAAATTACAATAAGGTCCATAAATTTATGTTTTTCCCCAAATAAATCAAAGATGTTAATATAGTAATTTGTAGCACTAATTAATTTAGACTCAAGTGAACAGAAATTATAAAATTGATACCAAATTATTATTAAAATTGAAGAATTTATTATTTAAATTTTGTAAAAGTAAAAATTTGATCTTCTAACTTCATACAAAATTTTAATTTAATCTTTTAATTTTATAAAATATCATTTTAGTTTTTTAATTTTAACACCATTAGTCTTAAATGATAATATTTTGTGTCAATAGTTATTGCTTTTAAACAATAAACTTAGTATATTAGTATTTAAGAAGAAAAAAAACTTAACTTTTCATCACTTCCCAATTTCCCATGCCTATTTACCCTTTCTCAAATGTTCCCTTTTTATTTTAAATTTATGTTATTTTTTAATTTTTTTTTCCCATGCCAACCAAACTTAGGAATGATTATAATTTAGTAAAGAAAAATAGTTATGCTACCACATTTCGTTATTCTGAATATGAGATTCAGCAAAACATTTGGGCCCTTATATCTCATTTCCTCCACAAATAGATATCCAAGGGACCATCCTAGAAACAAAAAGGACTCCCGAGCCTGCAAGGGTCGGGTCCGACTGGTCGCAAACGGGAACGCAAGGCGCCTTCCCTACCATGTCATGGGCTCGATACCTGCGAGTGCACCTGGGATTAGTCTGGCCGGTTGTGCTGGGATACCCTGAGGCAGCGATACCATCCTACTCAAAAAAGGACTCTCGGCTTCGCGTATTTTAATGTTACGGTTTATAGCCCTGACAATTCATTTAATGCCCATTAACTCCCCTTTTTAAATTTACTCTTCTCAAAGTTCTCATTGATCATCATTTTATCATTGGCATTTCTTTTTGCAACTTACTTCAAATTAAATAATATTATAAATTAATCATGCTACAGTAATAATTTAAAATCAAACAATAATATTTTACCTAATAGGAATTATTAAAATTTTTAATTAATATACTAGCTGCCATGTGACTTGTGATGTATTGCTAGGCTTTGAATTATATGGTACGGTACTAAAGTTGGCATCTAACAAAATTTTTAAAATATTATAAATTTTTAGAAGATATGTTAGATTCAATAGTTCGATAATGGAAACAATTCATTAGTTCATCTTTTTAGCATTTCATGTTATATGTGTTTTTAGTATTTCTCATTGAATTGTAATATATCTTGTAGCATTTTTATTTTCTTATTTATATACATATAAGTTTTGGTTACAGAGCAATAATATCATAATTTTGAAAGTATCATATATTTTATAAATATTAAACATTATTTCAAATATTAATAATTATGAGAAACTCCTGTGCTTCTTATAAAATTAGTAAATATAATCAATAATTTATAGTAAAATATAAAATAGGGGAACAATCAATTTATATTTAACTATAATTGAATAATAGATGTGTTATAACTAGTTAGCATAATGGTTGACTTTACTAAATCATGAATTTCGAAGTATTAATGAATCAAATTTGTCGAATAGTTCATTTATTTGTATTTATGAAATAATTTCTTTTGTTCTAAATATAGGATTTAGTTTATAATACGATTTGTACTATAAACTAGATGTTGTATTGAGGACCAGAGATAATATATATTAAACTCATAGTAGATTAGTTGTGTATAGGAATTGACAGGTGAAGATGCCACTCTGATAGATATAACTTTGTTTTCGCACATAATTTAGCAAAGTCATCTCATTTTAGGGAGGCAAACATTTACATCCTTATTAGCCTCCACCTTTTATTCATGAAATGGATATATTGATGAAGGGGATTAGTTTGTAATCTTGGAGGTTTTTCTCCCCCTCTTTTTATTGCAATATAGTAAAAAGTTCTTATTAAACATTAACATTTTGTTTGATTTGTTTTGTTACAATGAACTGAATTTGCCGATGTGAGAAATTCACACTGTTTGACTTGGTATTAAAACACTGACAAAAAAGAAAAAGAAAACTTAGTTTCAAATTACTGAATTTCAAACAATTTGAATTTCAAATGATTAAATTTAGCTGGATTTGGTTTGTTTATAACGGTCAAGAGAAAAATAACAAAAATTTATTGAATAAAAAAAATAGTGTTCATAACTAATTTTGGATTCTTATACTTAAGAAAATTTCTGTAGTTACACAATTCATAAAAAATCATAATTACTAATATAAAATTAAAAATAGTCAAATTAATGACCTTTAGATTTTTGGAATTATTATCAAACACGTAAATATGAACAATGTAAAATATTTTTAAGAAAATACAGTTGAGGCCCCAGAATTTTTTTTCAATTTTAAATATTTGATATAGTTTTAAAAATTAAAAATTTTTATTATTGAATATAAATATTTGAAAATTATATATTCTTTCCTCTATCTCCTCCTAGGATACCCTGGCCGTCCCTGCATCGCCATGAAGGGTAAAACAGTCCCTCCATTTATTAGACAAAAAGTGAATTAAAAGAGAATGCTTCTCTCCTTTACTAGGTTCCCACATAAAGCTTTGAAATTTCCCAGCTTCCTTCGTATGACCCCACTCGTGATATTGTGAATTATGGCGCCTTTGGCTTCCATGATAGTCATTAAGGAATGAAATGGAAGATCTTTGGGGGGATTTGTCATTTTACATTCTGTTTAGAAGAGAGAAAACAAGCTTATTGGCGGCATAAGAGGGGGTTACCCAGAAGTTCCGAGCTTATGCGTATATGCACACACACACACGCATATATATTCATTTCCTTATTTATTCATTTTCATGCTTTTCTTTGCTTACTTTATATCTGCGCTTCACTTTGTTCTGAATTCCTTTCCTTCCACCTGTTTTCCTCCTTCCTTCTCTGTTATTACTATTATTTTTTGTCTCTCTGTTTCTCTTCTTGTGTGCGCGCTTTGTTAGAAGCTTGAGCTTTCAACAATGGCGGACAATATCCATGCACCTATGGATCAACTTCAGGACCTTGAGTACTGCATAGACTCAAATCCTCCGTGGGGCACGCCTCGCTCTTTCTCTTTCTATAATCTCATTTGGGTTTTGTTTGTTCCTGTTTTCCACGCTTAAAGAAATGTGCTTTGTGGGTCTCTCTCCCTCTGTTGTTTTGGCGTATATTGCCTTACTCATTATTACTTCCATTTTCTATTGCCTCTTATCTTCCTTTCATAATCATGTGCGCCCATAAAAGCAAGAGCTTTTTTAAATATTGATTTGACTGCAAAGCTGCAGTCAGTTTTCCCCCACAAAACAGAGGATGGAAAGCTTGTCATTTTCGAAAGTATGAGGACTGAACTTTTTTCTTAGCATTACAGACATTTCTTAATTGAAGGGAAAATGCCGCTATTTGTTTTGAGTTTTCTGAGTAACTAAAGAAGTGTAGAAACATGCTTTCACTGTCCTTTTTGGTTTGTCGATTAAAAGTTCAAATTTTTATGTTTCTCTCCGTTTGCTCTCTGAGGGTAATTTTCTTTATACTTTTGCGAACAAATTTACACTTTGCATTCTGGCTTTATAATTGGCATTTCGAGCTTCCCAGTACTTCATTATCATGTTTACTTAGCTATGGAAGATTAATAACCATGCATCGCAAATGAGGGCATCGATAATGGCATTATGTCACGCTAAGTTACCCTTTCACCCTGTCAATGTTGAGCAACTTCCTCCTTCTAGCTAGTTCTGGTGAATGATTAATTGATTGCCCCACATATTTATTTAAGACTAATCCTTTATTTATTTAACCTTTTTCTGTTGGTAACCCTTGCATGAGTTGATGTTCCATCTACAATAGCTAAGTCAATATTATTTGTTTGTTTTTGCTGTATCCTCCTCCTACAGTGAAACTATTTTGAATTCAAATCAGCTTGTATCGTTAAAAGGTTTAAACTACTGGGCTATCTGGAATTGAGAAATGTAGCCATAGCATTAAAAAGGACAGAAATAGTTATTGACTTTATTTTCCAGACTTTGGACTAACTACTTTGTTGACTTATAAGACGTGGAGAAATTTTAGGAAGACTCAATCATGTGCTTCTTGAGTTATGAAAATTATGCACTTGTTATGTTTTCAGTGAACTTGATAATCAATGCCCGAAACCTCTATCAACATTTTTTTTGTTCTTTTGTTTATTTTTTTTTCAAATTTTGATGGACAACATTCAGTTTTCTCTAGATTCCTAGCTGCATGAAATACAGATGGGAACCTCATGAAGGTCCCTTCAGTTTCTTTATCATGAAAAACGGGTTAGCATAATGTTAATCTGTATCGTATAAAATTTAGTGATGGTCAAAGTTTGTAAAATGGTAACTATGAGGAAATTGCCATTAAGATTCTGAAAAATTTTGCTTATATCACATATCCTATTGGCGTGTACATGACAATTTGCTTGGATGTTTCTCTATAAGTGACTGAGGTCTAGTTAAGTTGCATCAAAAAACAATTGTCCAACTCTAGTCTTTTGTTGTCATTTAAGCATATGAATGTAAGTTGTCTGATATATTGCCTGTGCAAGTCAAATAATAAAAGAATGCTATTCTATAATCTGCTGCTGACTTTCTTCAAGCTTGGGAGATATTACAAGTCTTGGCTGCATTACCAAGTGGCTATGTTAAGCATGTTTCAACTAAGCTATAATGTGTTCTGTTGTGTGCGGGTGCATGCAATCGAAAGTGTGAGCAAAGAATAGAGAGAGTGAGAAAGAAGGAGGGAGGATTCTGTTACACCCTCTAAATCTTGATATCTGAAAAGTTCTAACTTTCTTAACTTTAAACAAATATATGATCTAAGTTAGAGTATAGGACCTCCAATATTTAGAGAGTGAAGGATACATGTTTTGGTATAGTTAGATGCTTGTTTACATTCTGTTCTTTTTTCATTAAATTTTTGTCCCTTTTCCTGCTCATAGTGAATGTCCTTTTTTGCAGTGGAAACTATCTTATTAGGATTTCAAAATTACATACTGGTACTGGGGACAAGTGTGATGATACCTTCATTGCTCGTTCCAGCCATAGGAGGAAGTGATGTAAGCTGAATTTCTGCTACCTTGTGTTCTTTCATCTTTTCAACTTCCTTCGCTATTGGCTCACATGTTCATGTATGGTTGAAAAGCCTTTTATTCATGATTCACTGAAGACCATGTAGGAATGGTATAATAGTTTGTTTATGCTTTCTATTTCTAAGTATCTACATTTAGTTATACCATGCTTGCACTGATCTCATGTGCCAATTCCCATTCTAATTTTCAACTTGACAAAACTTCACAGAATTCTTTTTAACTATATAGGGTTAAATTTTGGCCAAGATGATCTTGTCAGGTTCTGTTAATATGGTGGACAAAGCATTTAGTGATTTGCTTGCTCATACAACCAGGGTGACAAAGCAAGAGTGATACAAACTTTACTCTTTGTAGCCGGCATTAACACACTTCTCCAATCACTTTTCGGAACCAGATTGCCTGCAGTTGTTGGAGGATCTTATGCCTATTTAATTCCAGTCGGTTATATTATCAGCAACTCTTCATTGCATCAAATTAATGATAATCATGAAGTAAGTTTCCTTCACACATCTCATCGTAATGCATCAGCTTTAAAAATGATTTTCTTTTCTTTCTTGCCATCTGATAATTGATTGATGTTCTTCCCTTGTCATTGGCAGAGATTTATATAGTCAATGCGAGCTATACAAGGAGCTTTAATTGTAGCCTCAAGTATTCAGATAATCCTGGGATACAGCCAAGTTTGGGGACTACTTTCAAGGTACACAAGTTACATATGAAAATGTTGATGAAATGAAAATTACAAAAATAATATATCTAAGCATTTACTGAAACATGGTTTCCCCACCTATTGAAATAAGGATTGTTGTTGTTGTTGTTGTTGATTTACTGAAATATGGTTTGTGGATCTTCTCCCCAGCTTTTTCAACCCTCTTAACACGGCACATGTAGTTGGATTGCTTGGATTAGGACTCTTTCAACGAGGATTTCCTGCGGTATGTGTTGCTATGAGTAGCTTTATATGTTATACATTTGGAAAACCTTAGCCTTTTTGAGGAGAAGAAAATGACAAGGGAAATTATGTGACCATACCATTTCAATTATAAAAGGACTTCTACTCTGCAATCTGAATGTTGCCAAACAGTATAGCATCTAAAAAGCATTCCTTGAATAGCTGAATGCAACCTCTGAAGTTGATTCCTGTTTCAAGTGACTACATTTTTTTTTTCCTGAAGCTTAGAGTTGGACCTTTGCTTCTATCTTTGCTTATTTGAAGGCTTAGTCTAAATTCTATCATTTTAGATTTCTGAATAGTACTTGATTTGACCTCTAAATAACCGTATTAATGAATCTTCTTTCAGAAGGCTATTTTAACTCACTGAGCTATCTAATGCCAGATTGAAATCTTATTTGCATAATTGCGTACCATCTAAGTTTAATGGCTCATTTGGTATGCAGAATATTAGGGATAGAGAGTAAAATAGAATAACAATGGAGAAAAGAATCTTACCATTTAAAACTTTAACATTTAAAACCTTTTGTTTATTACTTGGTTACAGAATATGACATTTCATACCCTTTATCCTGCCACATGAACCGCCCCTATTAGTTTAAACATAAACAAGAGTGCAAGAGTGATTGGTCTCCCTACCTTAACAATGTATTAAAAAAGAGACCTTATTGAGTATAACAAAGATACAAAAAGCATCCTTTCCATCTTTATCTTTCCTTTTCAATACCAAACGGGGCCTAAATCCCAAAGTTCCCAGTAGAACTGTTTGCAAATGACTTAAAGGGTTGCATCCACATTTTCCCATCTTTTGTGATGTTCTAAGCTTAGTAAGTTAGTTGTTTTCTGTTATGATGATAGAGTAGAAATTAGAGTAGGAAGATAGTTTCATTTACACTAGCTAAAGTATTGTTCTGTTTGTTTCTGCAGGGAAGTTTGGAGCTGTCTTTGCATCTATTCCGTTCCCAATATTCACTGCATTGTACTGCATTCTCTTCGGTCTCATAGGTACACAAGCAATTAGTTCAATTGAATTTTTATTTCCATAGTTAACTTTGGCTCCTCCATTCACAGTTACTTGTTTTTGTTCCTTCAGCTTCAGTTGGAATATCATTTCTTCAGTTCACAAACATGAACTCCATGAGAAACCTAATCATCACTGGGCTATCATTGTTCCTTGGAATTTCTATTCCTCAATTTTTCAATGATTACTGGAGTCCTCCACATCATGGCCTTGTTCATACCAATGCTGGATGGGTGAGTTTTCGTTTAGTGGCATAATTAGCTATTACGCAAAATTTGATTGAGAAGAGTAGTGATCAAAGTGTATAATAGATATTACACTAGTTTTATGTGCAAGCAAAATAAAATCTCGTCCTAGAAATGTTGAACCAAACAGTTAAAGTTAAATAAATTACAGTTCACTTCTTTGTGGTTTGATTCAAAATTAAAATGGTTTAGAATATTTTCTATTAATTTAGAACTAGTTTCAAGCCCTTTGATGGGATTAAGTGGAAAGTTGTCTTAAAAGGCTGAGATTATTGATTAAGACATAAGCAAACCATCCCTACATTGTTGCTGAAATTTTTGAACATCAAGAACTCATTTTTATGTGTGACAATGTGTCATCTTTGTGGCTCAATGCACTCATAAACACCATATTCTCATCGCCAGCTGTAGTGGCTTTGATTGTGGCGGTGTTCCTTGACAACACGCTCGATGTTGAAAAGTCAAAGAAAGATAGAGGGATGACATGGTGGGCAAAGTTCAGAAAGTTTAAAGGAGATAGCAGAAATGAAGAGTTCTATACTTTGCCATTCAATCTCAACAGGTTCTTCCCACCTACTTGATATTCATGAGAATGAGAAGCACAGATACATAAATCTTTAAGTCATGACAAATATGATGAGTAATATTCTTTCTTCACAATCATTCCTCGATTTTTTTAACTTGGTCCCACTTAGGATTATAAAGCATTTGGATTCATGCTCTGTAGATTCAATAAAGAGAATATTTATGTTTCTAGCTTTAGTACCTTCTCAAAAACTCTCAAGACTATTTCTAATTTGTAGTTACATTCTTTTATGGAATTTTCTTCAAATGTATCAATCCATGAATGTAAAGAATCCTAATTTCTTATATATGTTTGCTAAAGTATACTTTATTAGATGAGTAAAAAGGGGCGAAAACAGAGACCTATCAGCAAGACTTCGGTTTATAATAAGTGGACTATGAATGATATTTTTATTTTTAAATTAAACACAAGGGAGCTTTGTCATATTCTTTTTATAGTTATCACTTATCACTGTTCCTTGTAGAGGCCAAATATAATTTAATTCTTTTTTTTATAACATAAATTCTATTTGATGATGGATTAATATTATTATCCCTTTGATGACGTTTTCTCTTAAAAATTGTTTTAATTTTTATACAAAATGGAGGCAACTCTTAACATTTTTTTTAGTTATTTACAGTTGTCAAATTCATGGATTGTATTATAAAGTTTCACTTGAAATGCTTTATACACATTAACATTACTTTATCCTTTTGATTATGAAGCAAGTGTGGAGAGGTTATGGGTGAGACCTTCAAAACTTATTCGTCTACAATTTAAAAGTATGTTATCCTTTTTGCTATTTGAAAAACCTTTTTTGTGATGATTTTTTTTTCAATATAAATGGATATACAAGATTGTTTTTTTTTTAAAAAATAATAACAACTATATTGCGAGATTGAAATAAAGAATAACATAAGAAATCATTGATACAATATTTGAAATAAAATAAGTTGTGCACACAAGGGCCACACAATTATTGTATTTTGTGTGCAATCTTGAATGTAGTTACATAGTTTCAACAGACTCAAATAAAATACAACTTCAAAGTAAAGGTATGTCTAAATTTTTAAGCTTCTTTTTTTTTTTAAAAAAAAAAAGTTTTTGTGAAATTTTCAACACACTGATACAAATCCAACATATTTTCACACACAACTTAGTAAAACACAAATGCAGATAAAGAAACCATTGGAAGATCCAAAGCTCATCATCAGCCCTTCATTATCTCACTTTCCAATTTGATCTCCAAGGCTGACAAAAAAAAAATTAATTAGCAGTTTAATCAAAATGGAACATATAGACAAAATAAAAATTAATAACCTTGTTTATTCTTCACAATCTTCGAGACGGTCCTTAGATAAGGTGTATTAAATTAGAGCTAACTATTTATAATGATGAGAAATAATGTATTAAGAATGTGTAAATGGTGGAAATTAATTATTTTTGAGTTCCATATAATTATTCAACTTCTAATATTACCATAACATGTCACTTATTTAATACGAGTACATTATTATGATTTTGATATGACGAAAAATTTTGGGAGTGATTGCAATTTCTGATTAAAAAAAATTAGAGCGATGTATGTGTGGTTGTTAAGATAGAATTTTTTTTTCTCGTAATAAAAGACCTTTTTTTTCCATATAAAATAGAAATTGTAATGCACAAAATTATTTCATTGATTAAATATGATAATAGTTTGAAAGAAAAAGTGTAGCCACGAACCTGATGACGAGGGCTTGTCTTCTAATGGGATTATTGAGATTTTTGATATGTTTGGACAATGTTCTATTGTTATAGTACCAGAAAGGTGGTTGAATTCATAACCTTCATAAATCTCTCTCAACTTTGGCAAATTACTGAGCTTCAAATAATTCAATTCAGGAAATAGCCTTTGATGATGATGAGTAGCTACTTCACCTTCATAAGCTTCAACAACCCTCTCCAGTTGACAGCAATTCCATATGGTTATTGTATCCAATGAAGGACAATGAGATGCCAGAGAATATGAGAACACCCTTCTCACTTTGTGGCAATCATATATACGAATGGTCTCAAGTTTGGGGAAGGAAACAGTGGAAGTAGTAGACAGATTCTTAAGTGACTCTTCACAGAATATTCCCTCCCATTCCTTGCATCCTCTTACTTCAAGTTCCCTCAACTCAGGAAGGCTTGTAACAATAGCAAGAGTGAACACATTTCTTAATCTTGGGCATCCCCACAGTCTAATCTCTTTAAGTCTATAGAAGCTCAAAATTTGTATGGGATCTTTCCAAATATATTCTAATTCCGGTAGATTTACTAACTCCATGGAACACAATTCTGACTTCACCACCCTCACTGTGTCATTCTCATGTTTCTGTGAAGTAAATATATTCAATGATTAGATGAAAATTCAACATATGGACTATATATACACATGAACCACATAAATTTAATGGCACTGTAACGTTAAAAAGTAAACCCCATTCATTTCACATATTTATAAAACTGTAATAAGATAAGCTCAGTAAGATGAATTTTATTAAGTTAGACTTTTCTTATACATATTATTGATGGTCCAATGTGAAATATATATAGACACACACATGTACACAATGTATGATGTATAAATATGCATCGACATTGATTTATTTCAAATCAAACAGTCTTGGACAAGTCATACTTTCCATGATAAAGAACCGCTCACAAAAACAAAAAATGATTCCGCAACCAAGCATTAATGGGAACATTGCTAATACTTCAAGTAATTTCCAGTTTGATTTCATGACGAGAGGACTGCTTCACAGACACAAAATATTAAATAAAATTTGAAATGATTATTGCTTTTCATTGGAATATAGTCTTGCTACTCGTATATATCGTTTCATAGTAAACACAAATTTTCAAATAAATTTAAAAAGTAAACAAGAGGAAAGGAAAATAAGTCCTGTAAAAAGAATTTCTCACGTCCAAAGAAAATGAGAAAATATTTCCACTGATTCATTCTTAACAAAAACAACCATGAACAACTACTTTCTATAATAACAAAGAAGTTATTTCTCCGACGAAGCTATAAAACGAAAAATATAAACTGTTATGTTTGATAAATAATTTAAAAGACATTTATCAATTTTATCCATAAAAAATCACAAATAAAAAAGAAATAGTGAGAGAAAACACTCACGTGAGGGAAGATCTCTCTCAATTTCGGCAATGACAACAAGCGTAAGTACTTCAGTTTGAGAAGTGGTAGCCGATCCCCATATGATGCTTCTTCAGCAAGCCTCTCAAGTTCAGAACAATTTCGGATCAAAGGTTGCTGAGAGATTAAAGCATGCTAGTTAGTTTCACCAAAAAAGTTGAAAGGAAAACATACAAATTTTAATAGCAATAAAAGATGCACACTGACAAAGACCTTTTTAACGTCCACAGAAAATTTAACAAATTGTAATTTATAGATATTATATCAACTCCAACTTATTCTAAATAAAATACAATCCATATAATTATTTGCTTGACGAAATAAAAAATAAAAAATAGAAAGTGTTGTTTGGAAAAACAAAATAATTATTTGACAAAAAATTAAAATGAACTAAGAGATTAAAATTTTTATCAAATTCATATGTGGAAAGATAAATTAAAAAATGCAGCTTGCAAATAATATTTTGTAGTACTGAAAAAAGAAAAAGAAAAATTTGAGCAGTTTAATCTTTAGTATTACAATGTAAATGCTAAATAGAAATTCTATGAAAAAAGAGGTAGGGGAGCGAAAGAAAAGTTTTATCAAAATGTTTGAAATCTCTAGCGAAAACTTCTGTAGACACTAATTTATATTATGCTGGCCATTATAAGTATTTCCCGAATTGATCATTTAATGGCAAAATAAAAATAATGTACTTTTAAAATTGTGTTAACATAATTCAACATGCGTTTTACCAGACTCAATCAATTTTTATAGTAACATGGAAAATGTGTGACTGGCAAATGTTGTAAATACTTTTTACTACATGATTATGTTAATTCTCTATTATAACAACTATATCACATTTAATAAATAATATATATATCTTTTTTTAACAAGAAGTACACATATTAAATATTTCTTGACCGACAAGAATTATTTGAACAAAAATACTAATGTTAACTTAATTTTTAGCAGAAAAAGAAAGAGCCACAAAAAGGTATTTTCTCACATCAAAAAGAAAAGAAAAGCATGGCGAAAAAATTTGAAAGGGAAAAATACTTCTCTTAAAGTATGTGTAGTTTTTGTATATTTATAGTATTTATATAATGCATCAACACTAATTTATTTTTGAATAAAAATAACTTTGAATAAGCACTTCCCACAATAAATACCTAATAGCAAAAGCAATATGAAAAAGTCATTTACTTGACCAAAATGCAGAATACGAAATGTAAAATGTTACTGCATCTGACAAATAAAAGTTGTTATTTAAAAAAAAAAAGAAAAAGGAAATAATATTTTATTATTATGAAAATAAGGAAAACTCAGAAAATAGTTTCATCGTGCGCAGCCTGAATATATAGCCAAGAAAATTTAATAATAAAAAGAGGTTTATACAGGTATAATAAAGTGAAGTCAAAAATAAAATAATTACTGTAGAAGTTATGTTTAATGATTATACAAATATATATATTATACGATAGCAAACAAAAAATTTTCAAATAAAAGGGAGATGTAAATTGAACATGGCTACTTTAGCAAATGCGTCAACATATATATATGGATTATTATTATTATTTCTAATATGCAATGATTCAAAGAGACATTGCGGATTTGCTGGTCAAAAAAAAAAAAAAAAAGAGAGACATTGCGGATGAGACTTACCTGTGGATGATCTCCAAGTGCAGCTTCTTCATTAATCAGCCCCTCAAATTCAGAGCAATGCGTATCCGTATAGCCTCCAGTGAAGGACAATGAGATGCAAGAGAATAAGATAACAACCATCTCACTCTGTTGCAACTGTTTATGTCAATTCGCTTAAGTTTGGGGAAGCAAATATTAGAAGAAGAGAGGTTTTTGAGTGATTCTTCACAAAATATTCCCTCCCATTCCTCACAATCATATACTTCAAGTGTCTCAACTCTGGAAGGCTTGCAACCATAGCAAGAGTGAAGATACTTTTTAATTTTGGGCAGCTCCCCAATAAAACATTTTCAAGTCTATGGAGGCTCACAATTTGGGTGGGGCCCTTCCAAATATATTCCAATTCTGGTAGATCATCTAATTTTAATTCACTCAACTCTGAATCCAGCTTTAGAGGTTCTTGGGCTTAATAGATTCTTCATCATCTTCTACTCTTCCTCTGACTTGGATTTCCAATATACCTTTCTTTTTTCCACTCCTTTAATTTGTAGACTTTTCAACCTGAGAAAAAGGATCAAGGATTGCTGATTTTGCAACTGATTGAATCTTTTTGCTGTAACGCCCACATAAGCACTGTCAGTTTCCTTTCCCTGTAAATGTATTAAAATTAAAATTATGAAATGGACTGATTATAACAACTTGCGTTTTACTCTAACTAGATTGAGAATTAAACCCAGCAAGTTTCTTATATAATATATTAATTATTGCCAACTATTGTTAGTAAATAATCCTTTCTAACAAGTAGGCAAATTTATATTAACAATCAGGACTTTTTTTATTACCAACACTTGAAATGAAAATATAAAATTTTAATAGCAACAAAAGAGGAACGGTAAGAGAGATCTTTTTAAACATCAAAGAAAATTTAAGAAAAACGTTTATCTTAAAATGTGGTGTCCTAAATAATTATTTATTGACCAAATATAAAACCTTTTAGACGTCAAAGAAAATTTAAGAAAAATATTTCTATTTCTTTTCTTCTTTTGCCAGCAAAGCAAAACACTTCTCTTAAAATATACTCATTCAGTCCTAAATATAAAACCTATTTTATAATGTAATTTATACTACAAAATAGATCTTATACTTAAGACCGGAAAAGTAGTATGTAATTCATAGATATTGTATCAACTTCAACATATTTTAAATAAACCAATCCTAAATAATTAATTCATTGACGAAAATACAAAACAAAAAAATATAAAGTATTGTTCGGGAAAATGAGATTAATTATTTGACCAAAAAAATAAAATGAACAAAAGAGATTTAAGTTTTTATCAAATTATGCGTGGAAAGAAATAGCAAATGCAGTTTGTAAATAATATCTTGTAATACTAAAAAAAAAAATTAGTAATTAAATCTACAAAATTACTCTTTTGGTCCCATAGTTTTAACTCAATATAAAACTTGGACCCTAGACTTTTATTCATTATTCCTACTCAGTCTTTAATCATCCCTTTAATCTTTAGTATGTATCATAAATGCTAAATGCAAAGGTTTTCTTTTTTTGGACCATGAAATGCAAAGATTTAGAACTTCACGATAAGCACATTGTTATATAATTAAAAATCCTTAAATAAAAAATGAAATGACACTATTTTATAATATATTAGCCTATCCAATTCCTTTCCACAAATAATATATAGATGGTGATAGAAATTGTAATTTACAAAAATTATTTTTTTTAATAACAAACAACACCTTGATCATGATTCTGAAATTAAAATAAATTGCTTTCACGCATTTTTTAAATCGTGATGCCATATATTAAAACATGTTTTTGGAATATACTTGTTGCTACATGATTATATTCAACCTCTATATGACATTTAATTAATGACATGTATAAATAGACATATTATATATTTTCTCACATCCATGGAAAGCATGGCAGAAAAATCCAAACGATTAAAAAAAGATATCATTTATGTTAAAGTATGTGTAATTCATGGATAATACAACAACTCAAATTTATTATAAATACGTGATGCCAAAAACAATATATAATACATTTCCTTGACGAGAGTACAAAATAAAAAATAAATAAAGTGTTGCATTTGGCAAAGTAAAAGTAGTAAGTTGAAAATAAGAATTAATAAGAAAAATACAAAGCTTGAAAAGCAATAGTATTTTGTTATCTTGAAAATAACAAAACCCAAAAAATAGTTTTATCGTGTAGCCTCAATGTAGAGCTCAGAAAATTTAATAATAAGAAGAGGAGGCTTATATAGTTACAATGAACTCAAGTCAAGAATAAAATGACTATCATCTCTTACTAAGAATATTCTTTTTTAATAATTATATAAATACATATTATAAAAAAGGGCCACAATAAAAGGTATTTTGTTCACATCCAAAGATTGGTGAAAAGAATTCAAAGGAAAAACTATTTCTCTAAAAGTATGTATAATTTTTAGATATTGCATCAACACTAATATATTTGTAAATAAAATAATTAAACTTTGAACAAGCGCTTCCCACAATAAATACCTAACGGCAAAAACAATATGAAAAAGTCATTCCAAATAAAAAAAGAAAAAGAAAAAGTCATTTCGTAGACCAAAATACAAAATAAGAAATATAAAATGTTGCAACTGACAAATAGAAGTCATTATTTGACAAAATAAATTAATAAGCAAATGCAAAGCCTTAAAAAGCAGTAATATTTTATTATCATGAAAATAAGGAAAACTCAATATTTTCGTCGTGGAGCATAGATAAAGAGCTAAGAAAATTTAATAATAAAAAGAGATTGATATAGTTAAAACTACTCCTTCGGTTCTAATGGGTCTTATATTTAGAACTTGATGAATATTTTTTCTTTTACAACAAACAACGCCTTCAACTTCATTCTAAAATTGAACTAAATTGACTTCACGTATTTTTAATTTACAAAAACTATATTTTACAACTTGTGATTGGATTCATTCATCATGATTATCAATAATTATACCTAGAAACATGTGTAAGTAACAAATACAAAGAAATAAGGTACAAATTTGTCCTTGAAGTATATGGTTAGGAGGTATGGGTATCTGAAAGTTTTTTAAGTCTCAATATCACCCTCAAAATTACAAAAACATAGCAATGTTGGCCTAACCATTATTCCAGTTAATTTTGACAGTTAGTTTGACCAGATTGCTTATGTGGCATGCCATGTCATCAGTCTTTCCTCTCTTCCACTTCACACCTCCATCTTTTTTTTTTTTTGAGTGAAAACATCTCATCATCTTCATCATCTATATTGGCACCATTATCATCTCCCTCTCTCCCCCCCCCCCCCACCCACAACATGCTCGTCAGATCTATTTGAGACCCTGAGTACTCTCCTCCTTTGCTACTCGAAACAACTCCCACCGCCTCAAGTATCACAACCCCAATTCCAAACCTCCCCTTATCAAAACGCAAGCTTATCCCATGATGTGGAAGAGAGGGACGATGAGTTGTCATACCATATGGCACCCCACATAAGCAATCTGGTCAAATTAACTGTCAAAATTAATTGGGATAACATTCAGGGTAATATTCTTATGTTTTTGTTTGGGGTGAGATTGAGATTTCAGAAGCTTCTGGACACCAATGGCTTCTAGCCATATACCGATCAAATTTGCACTTTATCCCTATCACACACACACACACACACACACACACACACACACACACACATGTTTGCTACTTGATTATATTCAACATGTATTATGATAACTATATGACATTTAATGAACGATAGATAAGTAGACATATTGTATATTTCATGATCAACACAACTTATTTGGCCAAAAACTGAAATGTAAACTTACAATTTTTTCAAGACAAAAAGAGGCACAGTTAAAAATTCCCCCCCCCCCAACATCCATTGAAAAGCATGGCAGAAAAATACAAAGGAAAAAACATTTCAGTTACCTGATGACGAAAACAATATCAAAAAGTCATTTCCTTGACCAAGATACAAAATATAAAAAAAATATAAAGTGTCGGATTTGGCAAGGTAAAAGTAATAATTTTTTTTAAAAATTAATTAGAAAAATAAAAGCTTGAAAAGCAATAATATTTTATTATCTTAAAGATAAAGAAAACTCAAAAAGTAGTTTTTATCTATAGCAGCTCAAAAAATTTCATAATAAGAATTTTACACAGTTACAGTGAACTCGAGTCAAAAATAAAATGACTATACTCTTATTAAGAACGCAGTTTTTAACAATTATATAAATACATTATACGATTGTAAACAAGGCTATTTTTAAATTACAAAAAAAAAAATAGAGGCCAAGTAAACAAAAAGAAAGATAATATTACTATTGTTTGTTATTGAGATTTTTTTTATACTTGTTTATATTATTCGGTAATAAGCACAATTTTTCCAAATTAAAAGAAAATGTAAAAATGGCCACCTTCAATTTTTTTTAAATAAATAGTATGGTAGAGTGAACTAAAAGTAAAAAGAATCACCTAAAAATGTGTGAAATTATTAGCAGTTGAATGAATTCTGGTTTTTTTCCCCAGCCTGTATGTACTTTTCACAATATATGGATGGAGTTAGAAATTGTATAGCACGTTTCCTTGACAAAGAAGCAAAAATAACTAGGGAGATAAAACAGAGGCATTGATTGAACGTAAGTTGAGAAAAGGATATCAAATTCATCTATCAAAAGAAAACCAACAAATGCAGTTTAAAAATTAAATGAAAAGATAAACTTTTTTCAGCAAATGCACGAACACGGATTATTATTTCTAATATGCAATGATTCAAGAAGGATTTCGCGAATAATACTTACATGTGGATGACAGTATTGCATGTCATGAAGTAATGGATCCCCAAGTGCAGCTTCTTCATCAATGAGCCTCTCAAGCTCAAAGCAATTGGCTATAATTATCTCCTCCAAGGACGGACAATGAGAAGCCAAAGAATAAGAGAATAACCATTTCACTTTGCCGCAACCCTCAATCACAAGTCTCCTCAGCTTTGGCAAGCTCGTAACCATGGCATGGGGGAAGATGCAAGTTCTCAATTCAGGACAACTTTGTATCGACAGCTCTTGTAACATGGGGAGAGAGTAGCTGATAGATGAAGCTTCAAACACCTGTTCAAGACTATTCATTTCAAACAATCGTAAAGTTATCAAGTCTGAGAAGATTTGTTGTGTTTGAAGAGTGTTCATATCAGAGTTCTCAATGATGAATCTTCTCTCTTGACAGAATGATACCACGAGGTGCTTTATCCTAAAATTTATATCTTTATGATCCCATGAACAATTATCTAACCAAAGGTGGTTTGCCCCAAAAATGAGATCCTTCATTGACGAAGTCAAAGCAAAGATTCTGAAGCCTTGTATGCATAAAGCTCTTAATGCTTCATCACAACTATCTAAATATTCTTGGAAAGAGTTACCCATATATTCATCAATCATTCTGCATGTGGAATCATAGATGACATACCTCTTCAACCTTGAAAGAGAGAAATTCTCAGGGATGATAGATTTCTTATCCCAAAAGTATAATTCTTCAAGCTGCTCACATCTTTCAATTACTTCTAAAGGGCTTTCCTTAATTTCACATTCAAATATATCTAAAAGTTTCAGCATTTTCATGTCTGCAATTTCAGCAGGTAATTCATTAAATAGAGAACCACGCAAATCAAGAATTTCCAATCCTTTGAGTTCACACAAAAAAGAGATGTCACCCAATCGTTTCCCTCTAAGACATAAGGTTTGAAGATTTGTTAACAGTACAATTGATTGTGGGATAGAGCAAAAAGTTGATGACCAAAATCTGCATTGAAAGCCATCTGTTATGAGTGCCAACACTTTAAGTGTTTCTATTGCTCCAATATCTTCAATGAACCCATCAGGTTGAAGTAGCAAAATCTCCAGTGATGGACAATGCAATTTATTAAAGATCTTGAAATTCTCATCCAAATTCCACAATGAGAGTGCCTTCGCATCATTCAATCTGTGGCAGTTGCTTACCAGCATGCTTGAAATTGAATGGCTATCCACCAAAACTTCTTGATGTTGCTTCTTTGCGATCCATAAGGCTACATCTCGAACAACATCATGCAATTTTACACGTTCCTGCCAATCGGTATTCATTAACAAACAAGAATCTAACAATTTCTCAATAGTTGCAAAAATCTCATTCCTTGCTTCCCCTATTGTATGAATATCATCACCCAGCTTTAGAGTCCTGTTGCCAAAACGAATTAAATCCTCTATATGGATTTCATGATCCTCAGGAAACATAGAACACAATATGAAGAGCGACTTGGCTAGTGAACTTGGCAAATTATCATAACTTAATTCAACACATGCATAAGGGGTCTTCAAATCATCTTCAATATCCAATGGTAGGGGACGTTGTAGCCTCCTTAGTGTTGACTTCCACGCTTGAATACTCTTTCCTTTTAATGTGCTTCCGACTGTCACAATTGCAATAGGCAAACCTTTACACTCATCAACAATTTGCCTTCCAATGCTATCAAACTCATTCATTGACACATTGGCTGTTTTAACGCACACCTTGAACAATGCCCATGACTCTTCCTCTGTTAAGAGAGGCAATTTAATAATACTTTCACAATCCATAGAAACACATACATCATGGAGGCGAGTGGTCAACAATACACAACAACCTTCATTTAATGGAATTCCAATATCTTCAAGCCTTAGTTTGCTCCACACATCATCCAGGATTATAAGAATCTTCTTATTTTTCAATCCTTCTGATAGCCTTTGTGCTTTAGTAAGTTGAGTTGACTCTTGAAGTTGTAAGCCTATTTGCCCCGCTATTTCCTGCTGAATGTTCAAAACATTTGGGGGTTTTGAAACGACTGCCATGATGGCCTTGTCGAAAAGCTTTAGCTCATCTACTTTCTTGCCTACTTCCTTCGCCAAAGTCGTCTTGCCTGATCCTGCCATACCATATAATCCCACCATCTTGTTCGTGCCATCTTTAATTGCCTCCAAAAGATGATTACAAGTTGATTTCCTTGAGTTGAAATCCACAAACTCTTTGGAAGAGAAGTAGGTAATTCCAGGAAGTTGGATCACCTGGGAAAATGGCTGAAAGTCAGAATTTTGTTTGAGGTCCATCATCTGTTTAGCCTTATTTTCCATTTGTTTGGATAATGAGTATCTAACAGACACATTGAAACAATTGTTTCGTCCTCGATCAAGCTCTTGTTGCAGCTTTTGTACCTCTCCTAGGATAGCATTCACATCATCCAACCACTTCTTCACGGATGGCATTATTTCTTCAGTTTTTCGTTCTGCTTCTTCCGTACGCTTTCTCACATCTTCTAGTTTCACCTCTAGCTCTTGTTTTGCTTTCTTGAAGTCTTCATTAAGCTGCTTAAAGCAGAAAAAATACGCAGCTCCATGTGAAATCGGAGCCACTAAGTATTCTGCAACCTTTGACACGATTGAGATCACAATCTCTGCCATTTACTGCAATCATAATTCATGTAGTAAGCAATCATCCCTAACACAAGTCAACGTACAAAGCATGTAACGTACAACCAAGCTCAATTTTGATCTGTTCTTTATGGCATGACTAATTAGTAATATATTCATATAACCAAACTTAAAATATATATATATATGTATAAAATGCTTGGACACCACACTTATTAAATCATAATATAAAGCTCGACTATTTCAATAACAACGTCATTTCTTCTGATCTTTTGTAAATGTAAGCACTGGAATACAATGCACTACATTTCGTTTTAATAGGAAAACTAAAGCTTAAATAATCATATCAATAAATTTTATTTATTTAAATTAACAAGTTGTAAAATTTTTAAATAGAACAATATTAAAAAGAGTCTAATAAGAAGCCGAGGATCGACTTGAGTTTATAATGAAATTATTTATTATTTTAGAATATGAATTTCGAGTTCAAATGATAGTCAAATATAATACATGAGGCAATATCTAAGAACATTAGTCTTATGAGATATGTCATCTCCCCTCACATGAAAACTGACAAATCTTTTACGAGGAAGCAAGTTATATATAGCATTATTTATGACCCGCAAAAGACATCTGAAGTGACAAAGACACATATAATAGACACATGCATCTAAAGCATAGCATAAAGTATCTGGAACCATGCCTTTGGATACACCCAAAAGAAAAAAAGTTAAAAAGGTAAAAAAAGTATACTTGAGTTCTTTAGCAATGTACGAATTTCGTTTTCTGATTAAGTTACCCGTTACTATAATCATGGCAAGTAAAAAGAAAAAAATAAAAAAAGTAAAGGAGTTCTTCTAGATGAGTTAGTGACTCTTAAATCAAATTAAGAGATGCCTAAATACACAAAAATAGCAAATAACAGTTCGCCGAAATTAGTACAAACATATTATATATATAAATTTTCAACGAGTTTAAAATATGGAAATTCATTATTGTATAATTATTGAAGAACCAAAAGAAGGGGAAAAAAGCTCATATGCACTCACAAAATGGTATTTATCGAAACAGTTTTCAGGTTGATGATAGTATTCCTGATTCCTGTTTTCTTTCTGATGAAAATATTCAACATTTCGATAAGTACTATGATCCATCAACTGCGTATTATCTTATTACTATGAACTTCATTTCAGAATTCAAATACCAATATATCAAACAATTACTTGCAAAGGACGGTCCAAATTAAATATTATTGTACTTTTATATTAATCTAATTCACAAACTCTGTTTTGTTATATATTTCCAAATCTTATTTAGGAATTTGGTTATAGTTATTAAGCTTAAAATATTGTCCCGTATTAACAATGATACTAATGTGTTTGGAAGGGAGGAAACTTGGATATTTAACCCTGTCTTGTATACTTAAACTACTTGCTTCCAATAAATTAGAATAATTGAATTTAAAATTTTTTTAAATGTAAAAGTATTAATAACAAAATGGGTGAATCATAGATTAAAAAAAACACAAATATCCATTTTTGATTGAAAATAAGTATTGCAAGTATACAAAGTTAATACCAAAATCTTTTCTTGTGGAATTCAGACGGAGGGGGAAAAACTCATATTTTTATTTTTAGTCAATCTTCCCAAAAACTTCACAATACGTCATATAAAATTTAGTCCATAATCATCACAAAATTCAAATTATTCATTTTTCATCATAATAAAAAGAATACTCACAAATGTTTTAATCATAGACTCCAAAGACAAATAAAAAAAATAGATCACGTCAACATTTAATAACGCCATATTTTAAATTTATTTGTCCTCATATTTCCAAATTAAACATTTTTTTTGTAATGAATGATATTTATGTAACAGACAGAGAATTCTCACTCTTATCATGTGAGAGAGAAAATGCAATACTGCTCTTATTATGAATATAAAATCACTAAAATATTCTGACTATCTTTTTATTCTGTCTTAATTACACGGATCTCTCTATTTTGATAACATATATTTTAATCCAAACCATTAATACTATTAAAAAATATTCTAAAAAGATTCTTTGAGTATACTTTTTAATTAAAAATCATATTAGAAAAAACCTGTCCCCACTGTACCCTTGTTCTATTAAATCTCTAGTTTATCTTTTGATATTGATGTTTATTAATGATCTATTTAATATTTTTACTAAATTTACTAAATTAAGATATAACTTTATAGTTTAATTAAAAATACATATATACAATTGCAAAGCATTTTCAGCTAATATATATTTAAGAAATTGCATCATAAGCCAGTTTTATCTGATAGACGAGATTAAACATTTAAATTTATTGTAATCTAAAAATTTGTATTTAAAATTAATTAAATTTATAATATGGTAATTGATTTAATAGTATAACGCAAAATATAATTGATTTAATAGTATAACGCAAAATATTAAAGTATGTATTAAAATTATTTTTTTAATTTCAAATAGAGATATATCATATGTGATTAAATGATAATTATTAAGTAATATTTGCATTAAGGAGAGGTATTTTGATTAAAATAACAGTTTAACCCTAACAGTCAACTAATGGTTAGGTAGATAGAAGTTGAATCTCAAAACCAGAAAAGAGATTTGTGCAACATATATTTTGATTTTAATAAAGGTCCATATAGGTTTCCAAAAAAAAAAGAGAAGTCTCTGTAATTTAGATTAAATAGATGGGAGGTTGATTATTATACGCATAATTATAGAAACCATTTAAATGGAAATAATCCTCGTATACCACTTTCAAGAAAGAAACAAATTGCGATTTAATAAGACCTATGATAAATTTTGAAGAGTTCGATTTCTACATATATTCATTATTGTAAATTTATACTGAGATTCAAAAGAAAGAACGAAATCTGTAATCTTTTGTGACGAAGCAAGTTATAAAGCATAACTTATTAACATATATGAAGCAATGGAGTCTTTGGATTAAAAAAAATTGAAGCTAACAACATAAAAATAAATTATTCTTTACTCTTTTACAAAGTTATCAATTCATTTGGTGATTGAGATGTTATTACCTTATTATATTCATGGCAAATAATTAAAAAATAATATTAAAAAAAAAGCAAATAAATAAAAATTGGAGTTCCACTATATGGATTATTGTGATTCTGGTTCCTTACCTCAAATATCCTAATGAGGTTTGGATGAATACTTTAAAACCGAAAATAAAATTATTCAATATTTTGATGAGTTAAATTAAAATAATTTATTTAAATGAAAAGCACGTTCAATAACATAAATTCAGTATAATATTAAAAGCATCTAACAAATTCAGTGTTTAATACCGTACTATCTTTTTGGCCTGATAATAATAATAATATTCTTCTTTTTTTTTTTGGCTAAAACTTCTTTCATATTCTGAAAGTTTAGATAATTAGATTCCATTAGTATAAATTATTCCCAGGTTCAAACTCTGACGCGCAAATGCAAGAATAAAGAAACAAACAACAATTCGATATACTAGTATATCTAGATGATACTCCTCCGGTCCTTAATATAAGACCCATTTAACTAATTTGATTAGATTAAGGAAGTTAGGTAAGTTAGTTAATTATAAGAAATGTGACACATTTTTTCTAAAATACCATAATTATCTTTCTTAATACCCCATCTTCCTCTTGTACTTGATTATGGTTGAAGAAGTATCCATAGGGGTAATTTAGAGAAAATTGATAAATATGATAAATGGGTCTTATATTTAGGACCAAAACCACTCAACAATTGGGTCCTATATTAAGGACCGGAGGAGTATTATTTTGAAACAAACAATATTAAAAAAAAAAACATAGCAAAGAATCTTCAAGTGAATATATACCTGTTTGACAGATAGATGAACTTGAAGATATTTGAGAAGCTTAAACAGTAAAGGCAGGTTGGAGAGAATGATTGACTGTTGCTGGAACATATAAAGCAAGATTGAATGTAAATATAAATAACACAAGATAAGAAAGACTAAATAGAATGAGAGACAAATGTAAACGAATCAAAAAAGTTAGTCTAACTCTTTAATATTTTGAAAAAATTAAACAAAGGACCATTTAAGAGGTCACCGATCGAACCAACATCTGAGTAATACAAATCCAACTAATATAAATTTACTGTCACTTAGCTGGAACATATAGCAGATTCTTTTATGCTATTGTTCTTTCATTTTATTTATGTTTCTTTTATGCAGTCATTTCCTTAAAGAGGAAGAAAATGAAAGTATTCCCTTCTTTCTTTGAGCCCCAGAGTAATTGTTATTTCGGTCTTAATATATCAAAGAGAGAAGAAAGATGTAATACAAGCCACAAACAATCAAGTTAGTCCTTGCGTAGTGCTACGGTTGTCTAAAGGGAACTTCTATGCAAAAGACATTGGACAACTACGTAACATAACATACAAATGTAAACAAACACGTATTATTCTTTACTTTGCTCTTTTATGAAGAATAATAAAAGAAAAAAAAACCAGCTCGGATCAACCTGTTCAATCGAAAAACTGATAAACCGCTCCAGGTTTGTTTGTTGGACCAGAGATGAAATGAACGGTCACAAACCGGTTTAACCAAGTAACCTCCGGTTGGAATGGGTTATCCAATTTAAACTTTTTGCCTCCTAAAAATATATAAACTGTGGGAAAGGAGAAGAAGGTTTACCAAGAAAAGAAGGGATGGGAAAAGGAAAAATAGAGAAAGAAATGCTAAACAATCCTTGCTATGAGAGAACTCCTGAATATGCTAAAAAATGAAACGAAGAAGCACTTTAGTGTGGAAACTAAAAAGCATGAAAGAAAGATAAAAAGATGATTCAACATTCAAGGCTTCACTCTAGAGACTTATTTGTTGTTGAAGTTGTACGAGAAAAACTGAGAGAGAGAGAGAGAGAGGAGAAACTAGAATATTAGAAGGCAAGAAGGAAGATAATAGAAAAAATGGGATGGATGAAGTATAGACAAATGAAAGAAAAATGAGGAAGTCAAAAAAAATTTAGCTGAGAAAGAGAAATGGAAATCTGTAAAGCGTATTCTAGGAGGTTTGCTATTCTGCTATGCTTACTGGTTGTTCTTGTTCGTTGTTCAAGGAAGAAAGAGGAAAGCTGCTTGTGATGTGGGTCACGGAGAGAAAAATAAGGACCAGTCACGTGGGAGAAAGAAGAAGAGAGGAAAAAGAGTAAAATAAAATAAGAACAAAGATATATATTTTAATAAAATGCATCAGATTTTTGTCTCAAACACTTAAAAATAACTAGAAAAATTAAACATTTAAAATAGATATGTATTTTTATAATTTTAATTGATACAATTAAATATTTAAACTGTTGGGAAAAAATTAAACATTTAAAATATTTTTATAATTTCTTATATTTTGTTGAATGATTATTATTTATAAATATTGTTATATTTTGTTATTATTAATTAAATTATATTATTTTAATATGACGGATCTAACTCCTGTTGAATCCTGATCTAACCCACTGGTCTGACTCCTGTTGAACCCTAATCTATTATTTGGTGATTGAGCTATTATTCCCTTCCTATATTCATGGCAAATAATAAAAAAAATAAAAGATTAAATGGGTTATTATGATATTTGTTACTTACCTCAAATATTATAATGAAGTTTTTTTTGGGCCAAACCTTCCCAGCAACTCTTAATTCAAATTAAGAGATGTCTTGCTGCACAAAAATAACAAATAACAGTTCATCCAATTGGTACAAATATACAATATATTAAATTTTTTTTAAAAATTCAAATCTTAAAATTCATTATTGTGTTATGAATATTGTGTGGATGTCCATTTACCCCTTCCTCTTCATCTTCTCCAAGTAACTTCCACTACCTCCACCATCCATTACTCCTCCACTACCCATTCACTCTTGTAACTCACCTCCATTCACATTCATGGGATTGATTATCCACTATTTGTCATTTAAGAACAATTGCAACCTATTTGTAAGACTATGCCTATAAATAGGGCATGTCATTTGTGTTGTAATGCAAGTGAAGAAATACACAAGTTCTCTCATTCTCTTGTCTTATCTTTCTCTATTCTACTTTTGTGGTTTCATTTTGGATCTATTTCATAACACGTTATCAGCACGAAGCGCTCTTGTAATCGGAAGGTGTTGTAGTAAGGCTAATCAACTAGAAGGTAAATTTCTATATCACTTCTATAATGGTTTGTTTTATAATTATTCCATTTTCTTATTCATATTGATTTGTTTCATAACTATTCTATTCTCTTAATATTAATTTTCATTTAACTTTTTATATGATAGTATCATCATGTCAAATCTCACGAAACTTGAGTTTGTGGCTCTTGACATTACTGGAAAGAATTATTTATCATGGATATTAGATGCGGAAATCCATCTAAATGCCAATGGTCTAGGAGACACAATCAAGGAAGGCAACCAAGCATCCAACCAAGATAAAGCCAAAGCCATGATCTTTTTACGTCACCATTTGCATGAGGGGCTCAAGATTGAATATTTGACCATAAAAGATCCACTTGTTCTTTGGAACAATTTAAAGGAGAGGTATGACCATCAGAAAACTGTAATCCTTCCTAAAGCTCGTTATGACTGGATGCATTTATGTTTACAAGACTTTAAATCTGTGATCGAATATAATTCTGCAATGTTTAGAATCAGTTCTCAACTGAAATTATGTGGAGAAAAGATCACTGATGAAGATATGTTAGAAAAAACATTCTCTACATTCCATGCATCCAATGTGCTCCTGCAGCAGCAATACCGTGAGAAAGGTTTCAAAAAATATTCTGAATTAATTTCTTGCTTGCTTGTAGCTGAGCAAAATAATGAGCTTTTAATGAGGAATCATGAATCCCGTCCTACTGGCTCCACTCCATTCCCAGAAGTAAATGTAGTGGCAACTGAATCAACCCGTGGCCATGGTCGTGGGCGTGGACGGGGTCGTGGTCGTGGTCGTGGCCGTGGCCGTGGCCGTGGAGGCGATCGTTCCCACCAGAAGTGGGCAAATAATGATGAGCATCACCAAAAAGAATCTAGTGGAAATAATAATCATGTTGAAAATCTTTGTTATCGTTGTGGTGGCAAGGGTCATTGGTCTCGTACCTGTCGTACGCCAAAGCATTTGGTTGACCTCTACCAAGAATCGCTGAAAAATAAGAATAAGAATAAAAATAAAGGCAAAGAGCCAAAGGTGGAAACAAATTTTGTGGGAGAAGAAGGCGATTCTGATGATGGCAACATGGATGTTACTCATTTGGATGTTGCTGATTTCTTTGCCGATCCTGATGGAAGAATTGATCACTTAATTGGTGATGGAAGTGTCAAAAAATGAGTCATCTTGATGTAATTGAGTTTCTATAATTAAGTATATTTTCATGTTTTGCTTATAAGTGTGCTCTTTCACCTACCACAATAAATTCTGTACTTGTAAGGTTATTACCCCCAAAATAAATATAATTATGAGTTTTTATTCATGATAAAATTATATTTTCTTTTATTAATCATGTTTTCTTTTTAATCTTTTCCTATGTTTTTTTTTCATGAAGAATGACCATTATTGACATTAATAATGAAGATTTGTATCTCGTTGATAGTGCAACAACTCACACAATACTCAGAAATGAGAAATATTTCTCTTCTCTGGTAATGCGAGAAGCCAATGTTCAGACTATATCTGGAAGTATAAACCTCATTGAAGGCTCTGGAAGAGCTGATGTATTACTACCTGAATGAACAAAATTACATATTGATAATGCATTTTACTCTACCAAGTCTAATAGAAATTTATTGAGCTTCAAGGATATCCGCAGAAATGGATATCATGTTGAAACAATAAATGAAGGAAATCAAGAATACTTGGTTATCACAAACTTAATTTTGATAAGAAATGCATTCTAGAAAAATTACCTGCCTTTTCTTCAGGCTTATACTACACACGTATTAGCACAATTGAAACACATGCTATTGTAAACCAGAAGTTTGCAAGTGAGAATAAATTTAACATTTGGCATGACCGGTTAGGCCATCCCGGAACTATTATGATGCGAAAAATAATTGAGAATTCATGTGGACATTCACTGAAAAGTCAACAGATTCCACAATCACATGTTTTCTCATGTGCTGCATGTTCTAAAGGAAAGTTAATCACTTGACCATCACCAGCAAAAATAGAAAGTGAGTCTCTCACATTTCTAGAACATATACAAGGGGATATTTGTGGACCGATACACCCACCATGTGGACCATTTAGATATTTCATGGTTTTAATTGATGCATCAACAAGGTGGTCACATGTTTGCTTATTATCCTCTCGTAACCTAGCATTTGCAAGGTTGCTTGCTCAACTAATTAGATTAAGAGCACATTTTCTGATTATCCAATCAAAAGAATACGTTTGGATAATGCTGGTAATTTACTTCGCAAGCTTTCAATGAGTATTGTATGTCTCTTGGAATTGATATTGAACATCCTGTAGCACATGTTCATACACAAAATAGACTTGCAGAATCATTAATTAAACGACTACAATTAATTGCAAGACCATTACTGATGAGATCAAATCTCCCAAATTATGCTTGGGGACATGCAATTTTGCATGCAGCAACATTAATTCGTATCAAGCCAACAAGTTATCTCAAGTCCTCCCCTTTACAATTGGTTTTTGGTCAGGAACCTAATATCTCCCATCTAAGAATTTTTGGAAGTGCAGTATATGTTCCTATTGCTCCACCACAACGTACTAAGATGGGTCCCCAAAGAAGGATGGGAATATATGTTGGATATGAATCTCCTTCTATAATAAAATATCTAGAACCATCAACAGGAGATTTATTTACGGCTCGATTTGCCGATTGTCATTTTGATGAATCAAAATTTCCAACATTAGGGGGAGAAAAAAGCAGTTGGAAAAAGAGATTAGTTGGAAGGAAGTTTGATTATCTCAACTTGATCCTCGTACAAAACAATGTGAACTAGAAGTTCAAAAGATAATTCATTTACAAAGGTTAGCTAATCAGTTGCCAGATGCATTTACTGACCTAAAGAAAGTGACCAAATCACATGTTCCAGCTGCTAATGCTCCTATCAAAATTGATGTCCTTGTTGGACAACCTGCTATTGTAAATGAATCTAAAGCACGCATGAAGTGTGGCAGGCCCATTGGTTCCAAAGATAAAAATCCTCGAAAGAGAAAAGGAGCTAAAAATGTAGATGGCCAAGTCGAGGATAATCAAGAAAGAATTGCAATTCAAGAGGAGTCATTAGATAATGCTAATGTCTCAATTCCAAAAGAAAATCAACTACCTGAAATGTGCGAAAATGATGAGATCTCAATAAATTATGTTATGAATGGAATACGATGGGATCGAAATAAAGTCAATGTTGACGATATTTTTGCATATAATATAGCGCTTGATGTGATGAATGATGATGAGGATCATGAACCAAAGTCTATTAGTGAATGTAAACAAAGAAAAGATTGGCCAAAATGGAAAGATGCAATTGAGGCTGAATTGAATTCACTGGAAAAGCGAAAAGTGTTTGGACCTGTAGTCCATACACCTGCAGATGTAAAACCAGTCGGATACAAATGGGTTTTTGTGAGAAAAAGAAATGAAAATGGTGAAATTGTAAGACATAAGGCATGGCTTGTTGCCCAAGAATTTACACAAAGACATGGTATCGATTTTGAAGAAACATACTCACCAGTGGTGGATGCAACTACTTTCCAATATTTAATTAGTCTGGCAGTAAAAGAAGGACTCGATTTGCGTCTGATGGATGTTGTTACAGCCTATTTATACGGCTCACTTGACAATGATATTTATATGAAACTCCCTGAAGGATTCAAGTTGCCGGAAGCATACAATTCAAGTTCTCGAGAGCAATACTCAATTAAGTTAAATAAATCTCTGTATGGATTGAAGCAATCAGGGCGTATGTGGTATAACCGTTTAAACAAATATCTGTCAGATGAGGGATACAAGAATGATCCAATTTGCCCATGTATTTTTATGAAAAGATCTAGAAATGAGTTTGCGATAATTGCGGTTTATGTTGATGACATAAATATCATTGGAACTCCTAAGAGCTTGCAAAAGCTATGGGTTGCTTAAAGAAAGAATTTGAAATGAAGGACTTGGGAAGAACAAAATTTTGTCTTGGATTGCAAATTGAATATTCAAGAAATGGGATCTTTTTGTATCAAGAAACCTATACAAGAAAGGTCTTAAAGCTTTTTATATGGATAAATCACATCCATTATGTACTCCGATGGTTGTAAGGTCTTTGGAGAAAGATAAAGATCTTTTAGACCTCAAGAAAATGATGAAGAACTACTTGGTCCAGAAGTACCATACCTTAGTGCAATTGGTGCACTCATGTATCTTGCTAGTCACACACGACCTGATATATCATTTGCTGTTAACCTACTAGCAAGATATAGCTCGTCACCAACACGAAGACATTGGAATGGAGTTAAGCACGTTCTTCGTTACCTCAGGGGTACTATGGACATGGGGTTATTTTACTCAAATGTACCCAAAACTAACCTCATTGGTTATGCAGATGCTGGATTCTTGTCTGATCCACATGTCGGTAGATCACAAACAGGCTATTTGTTCACATATGGTGGTACAGCCATTTCATGGCGTTCTATGAAACAAACCATATCAGCCACATCATCTAATCATGCAGAAATTCTTGCAATACATGAAGCAAGTAGAGAATGTGCATGGTTAAGATCGATAATACATCACATACGAACCACTTGTGGCTTGTCTTCCAGCAAAATGATCCCGACAATTCTATATGAAGATAATGCTGCATGTATTGCGCAATTAAAGGAAGGGTACATCAAAGGAGATAGAACAAAACATATTTCACCAAAATTCTTCTTCACTCATGATCTTCAAAAGGATGGTGAAATCGACGTCCGACAAATCCGTTCCAATGAAAATCTAGTAGATTTGTTCACCAAGTCACTTCCTTGTACAACATTTGAAAAGCTTGTTCATGATATCGGATGTCGTAGACTTAGAGATATCAACTGATATTACCAAGAGGGGGAGTTAACACATGCTGTACTCTTTTTTTCTTGACTATGGTTTTTATCCCATTGGGTTTTTCCTAGTAAGGTTTTTAATAAGGCAGCACTGAATAGCATATCAATAAATGTGTACTCTTTTCCTTCTTCTAGGTTTTTATCCCACAGGGTTTTTCCTAGTTGAAGTTTTTTTAACGAGGCACATATTTGTATAATAGACATCCAAGGGGGAGTGTTATGAATATTGTGTGGATGTCCATTTACCCCTTCCTCTTCATCTTCTCCAAGTAACTTCCACTACCTCCACCATCCATTACTCCTCCACTACCCATTCACTCTTGTAACTCACATCCATTCACATTCATGGGATTGATTATTCACTATTTGTCATTTAAGAACAATTGTAACCTATTTGTAAGACTATGCCTATAAATAGGGCATGTCATTTGTGTTGTAATGCAAGTGAAGAAATACACAAGTTCTCTCATTCTCTTGTCTTCATCTTTCTCTATTCTACTTTTGTGGTTTTATTTTGGATCTATTTCATAACATATTGCAATTTTTTTGGCCTGATATTATCGCAATTATTGACGAAGCAGAAGGAGGAAAAAATAAAGTTGAATAACCAAGCTTGTTATTATGAAACGCAGATTCATTCAAGAATAAATATTCAGTTAATATAAATTCATCATAATATGACAAAAGCGTCTAAAAGATTTGATGTTTAATATTTTAATATTATAATTTTGATAAAATTAATTTAAAAGCCAATAAAATATATAATTTGATTGAAAATATTTCAGGAGCCAGTGAACAAAAAGACAGGTGATCAGAAAAGGTATTTATTTTATTTTTTGTAGTTATGTTTTGATATAATTAATCAATAAGATCAAAATGATTAGACAAGATTCTTCGATCTTGTCAAAATATGAAAGTTAGGAAACAGCATTTTGCATGATTATACTGTCATAAATTGAACAGACACAAAATCCAATTAATACAAATTTACAGTCACATGGTGAGAACATCTAACAGACTGTTTTTTATGTTTAATTTTCTAATATTCATAATTTTTTCCTGGTAAAAATTAATTAAAGAATCAACGTAATAAAGATTCTCCAAAGACAAGATTTACCTGCAAGAGCGAGTCTGGTTTGTAAAATCAAAATGGAAAAGAAAAGCACCAACCAACTTCCAGGATAAATCACTAATTTAATTGGGCTTCAAAAAACAAAGAGATCATGTACGTAATTACAGATGCGTGAACATATTTGTACTTGAAGAAAAAGATGGGTTGTTTCAAGATAAAAAGCTCACACTAGTACAAAATTCTGCTTATGGGATTATAATATAATTTGGAAGAGAGCGGCGGTTGAAAAGTCTCCCCGAGAAACCTACTGGATCTAGTGAATACTTTTAATACAATATTTTCTCCACCGCATTTAGCATCTTAAATTAATTTTTATACAATTTTTTCTTAAGCTAACAAAAAAAACAATTTTTTCTTACAATATTTTTTTAGCAACAATGAGTGTCCTAAACTATATTTCGGTGTAATCTTGGTCATGAAGTTTTACTGTGTTGAGTATTATTAAGAAAATACTCTATGAGTACAAAAAAAATCTGAAATTTCAATTTTAATTTTATAATAATATTTTAATTAAAAAAGAAGTAAAGAAAATTGTTCAACATGTGATGAGCAGCAGATCAGAAAATGAGAAACATACCGTGGAGTGTTCTTTCTGGAGGGGTCTGCTGGAAGCTGTGGAAGCAGAGGAATGGCCGGCTTTTCAGAGCTGAAAAAGCTTCAAGCGACGGAATTTGCTGAAGTGGAAGGTGTCATTGACGTATGAGTACAGGGTTGAGGGAGCCTGTAGATGTCTGGGAACCTCCGATGCAAGGGTGGGTTAAGCTCAACACTGATGGAGCCGGTAGAGGTGAGACCGGTGTGGCGGGTTGTGGGGGACTCCTTCGTGATGAAAATGGGGAGTGGATCTGTGGCTTATCTCAAAATTTAGGAACTTGTGGAGCTAGTGAGGCTGAAGGGGGTAAGGTTGGTGTACGGAGGTTGGAGAACAGGTCTGGGGTGATGTAGATGGTTTTGTTTTGGGTCTAAGTGTGTGTTTGGATGAAACCAAACTATGGTTTGGAGAATAGCTTCTGGATAATAGATTCTGGAAAAAATAGATTTTGTGAAGAATAGATTTTGTGAAAAAGTGATTCTGAGAAGTGAGAGTGTTTGGGTAGTTATTACCATAAGCACTTTTTATATATAGAAATTACCAAAAAGGGTATAAGTTTATATAATGATTATATAAGAGATATTTTTATAAGATATTTTTATTTGAAGAAATAAAATTGTTAATAAAATAATTTTTTGATATATTCAATATCCTATAATATTTTTTATAGATACATCTAACATTTATAAATATTTTAATAGATTAAAAAATATTTTAAAATATTAAATATATCTAAAAAATATTTTAAAAAATATTTTAAAGTGTTCGATATATCTAGAAACTATTTCGGCTACTATGTCACTATCTAGAAACTACTTCGGGCTACTACATACATTTTTAATTATACCCATTTTTAATTATACCCTTATTTAATAAAAGAGGATATATTAGATATAATAAGCAAAAATTAACTTTAAAAAAAATACTCCTCCGGTCCTTATTATAAGACCCCATTTGACTTTTATTTGGTTAATTATAAGACTCCAATCCATTTGTCTCTTATATTATGCATTTTTTCCAAGATAATCCTTCTAATAATTATAGTTTTAGCCAATATACTAATTAGCAAGGATATTTTAGGAATGCCAATACTTATTTATTATAAATAACCAACTTAACTTACTTTCTTAATTCCTCAAATAAGTCAATTGGGTCTTATAATTAGGACCGGAGGAGTAGTTAGTAGCAAAATAAACGACAGATTTTGTTTCCCCCCAAACACAGATTGTTTCAGTAATAAGAACAGCATGTAATTTGTTTAGTGAAAGCATAGATAAATGATACAGCAAAGAATCCAGAATTTTCTGGCCAATTCTGGAAACACATTCGTTTCTCAAGCGCAACACTAGTTGCAAAAAATTAATCAACCAATCCAGCATATACGGTGTTCCATTACCACTCAATTACTGATAATACTATGATACATATTCTTGAATTTACAAGATCTCACCAAACACTAAAAAGAGAAACAGAAAAATTGCTGGTCAAAAAAAAAAAAAAAGAGAGAAACAGAAAAAGAAAAAAGAGTTGATATCAATATCAAAGGCCCAGCAGCTCAAATACATGATGGTTCTGAGGGACTCTTCGGCCTGCTTGAGTTTGTCAGAGTTGGAAGCCTTGAAGGCGGGAGAATCAAAGGCGTTAGAGAAGCGCCTGACCTGCTTGGAGGAAGAAAGAAGAAGCAGAATCACGGAGAGATTTGATGGCGGAGTCGCCGCACTTGCAGCCCTGATCTTTCATTCCCTGCCAGGCGCGCATCCCTGTTTGGTACGCTATCCTCCACTTGTACCTCAAGCTCATGCCCAGCGATCTCTCTCTCTCTCTCTCTCTCTCTC